>NC_088232.1:51175215-51247715 GCF_036934945.1 Oncorhynchus masou masou
GCACCTGTTTGAACTCATTACCTGTATAAAAGACACCTGTCCACACACTCAATCAAACAGACTCCAACCTCTCCACAATGGCCAAGACCGGAGAGCTGTGTAAGGACATCGGGGATAAAATTGTAGACCTGCACAAGGCTGGGATGGGCTACAGGACAATAGGCAAGCAGCTTGGTGAGAAGGCAACTGTTGGCTCAATTATTAGAAAATGGAAGAAGGTCAAGATGACGGTCAATCACCCTCGGTCTGGGGCTCCATGCAAGATCTCACCTCGTGGGGCATCAATGATCATGAGGAAGGTGAGGGATCAGCCCAGAACTACACGGCAGGACCTGGTCAATGACCTGAAGAGAGCTGGGACCTCAGTCTCAAAGAAAACCATTAGTAACACACTACAATGTCATGGATTAAAATCCTGCAGCGCACACAAGGTCCCCCTGCTCAAGCCAGCGCATGTCCAGGCCCGTCTGAAGTTTGCCAATGAACATCTGGATGATCCAGAGGAGGAATGGGAGAAGGTCATGTGGTCTGATTAGACAAAAATAGAGCTTTTTGGTCTAAACTCCACTCACTGTGTTTGGAGGAAGAAGAAGGATGAGTACAACTCCAAGAACAACATCCCAACCGTGAAGCATGGAGGTGGAAACATCATTCTTTGGGGATGCTTTTCTGCAAAGGGGACAGGACGACTGCACTGTATTAAGGGGAAGGGTGGATGGGGCCATGTATTGCGAGATCTTGGCCAACAACCTCCTTCCCTCAGTAAGAGCATTGAAGATGGGTCGTGGCTGGGTCTTCCAGCATGACAACGACCCGAAACACACAACCAGGGCAACTAAGGAGTGGCTCCATTAGAAGCATCTCAATGTCCTGGAGTGGCCTAGCCAGGTTTCCAGACCTGAACCCAATAGAAAATCTTTGGAGGGAGCTGAAAGTCCGTATTGCCCAGCGACAGCCCCGAAACCTGAAGGATCTGGAGAAGGTCTGTATGGAGGAGTGGGACAAAATCCCTGCTGCAGTATGTGCAAACCTGGTCAAGAACTACAGGAAACGTATGATCTCTGCAATTGCAAACAAAGGTTTCCGTACCAAGTTCTGCTAATAATTGAGCCAACAGTTGTTGCTTTCTGTACCAAGTTCTGCTTTTCTGATGTATCAAATACTTATGTCATGCAATAAAATGCAAATTAATGACTTAAAAATCATACAATGTGATTTTCTGGATTTTGGTTTTAGATTCCGTCTCTCACAGTTGAAGTGTACCTATGATAAAAATTACAGACCTCTACATGCTTTGTAAGTGGGAAACCCTGCAGAATCGGCAGTGTATCAAATACTTGTTCTTCCCACTGTATAACTACCCCTCTATAACTACCCCACTATAACTACCCCTCTATAACTACCCCTCTATAACTACCCCTCTATAACTAAGAATCTATAACTTCCCCACTATAACTACCCCTCTATAACTAAGAATCTATAACTACCCCACTATAACTAAACCTCTATAACTACCCCTCTATAACTAAGAATCTATAACTACCCCACTATAAATACCCCACAATATCTACCCCTCTATTAGTACCCCTCTTTTACTTCCTCAATAAAACTGCCCCACTATAACTACCCCACTATCATTACCCGTATATACTGTACCTACCCCACTATAACTACCCCACTCTAATTACCCGTATATACTGTACCTACCCCTCTAAATCTACCCCACTCTAATTACCCGTATATACTGTACCTACCCCTCTAAATCTACCCACTCTAATTACCCCACAATAACTATCCATCTAATACTACTCCAATATAAATACCACTCTATAACTACCCCTCTGTAACAACCCCACTATAACTACCCCTCTATAACGACCCCATCAAAATGTACCCTTCAATAAGTACCCAAACTATAACTACCCCTCTATATCTACCCCACTATAACTACACCATTATAACCCCCCTACTATAAATACCCCACTATATTTACCCTCTATAACTTCCCCTCTAAAACGACAACTCTAAATCTACCCCTCTAACCCTCTAAAACTACTTCTCTTTAACTACCCCCTGCAACTACCCCTCTGCATCTACCCTTCTATAACTACCCCTCTAAATCTACCCCTCTGCATCTACTCCTCTTTAACTACCACTCTTTAACTACCCCTCTAAATCTACCCCTCTGCATCTACATTTCTATAACTACCCCTCTAAATCTACCCTTCTAAATCAACCCACTGTAACTACCCTACTATAACTACCCAATAAAACTACCCCTCTGTAACTACCCCACTATATCCACCCCACTATTTCAACCCCAAACTAACGAACCCACTTGAACTACCCTTCTATAACTACCCCAATATAACTTCCCCTCTATAACTACCCTTCTGCAACTACCCCTCTAAATCTACCCCTCCCCTCTTACCCCTCTAAAAATACCCCATTTTAACAATCGCTCTATTACTACCCTTCTAAATCTACACTTCTAAATCTACCCCACTTTAACTACCCCACTATAACTACCCCACTATAACTACCCCTCTATAACTACCCCTCTATAACTACCCCACTTTAACTACCCCTCTATAACTACCCCTCTATAACTACCCCTCTATAACTACCCCCTATAATTACCCCTCTAAATCTACCAAACTATAATTTAAACTCTAAATCTACCCCACTATAACTATCCCTCTATAACTACCCCTCTAAATCTACACTTCTACATCTACCCCACTTTAACTATCCCTCTATAACTACCCCTCTAAATATACGCTTCTAAATCTACCCCACTTTAACGTCCTCTCTATAACTACCCCTCTAAATCTACACTTCTAAATCTACCCCACTTTAACGTCCTCTCTATAACTACCGCTCTAAATCTACCTCTCTATATTTGCCTCTAAATCTACCCCACTCTAACTACCCTTCAATAACTACCCAACTATTACTATCCCACTATAACTTCCCATCAATACATCTACCCCAAAATTACTACCCCACTATAACTACCCCTTTAAAACTACCCCACTATAACAAACTACCCACTATAACAACACCTCTAAATCTACCCCACGGCAGTGTAGCCTAGTGGTTAGAGCGCTGGACTTGTAACCGAAAGGTTGCAAGTTCAAATCCCCAAGCTGACAAGGTACAAATCTGTCATCTGCCCCTGAACAGGCAGTTAACCCACTGTTCCTAGGCCGTCATTGAAAATAAGAATTTGTTCCTAACTGACTTGCCCTGTTAAATAAAGGTCAAATATAAAAATACAAATAAAAACCCTCTATAACTACCCCACTATTTATACCCGAAAAAACTACCCCTCTGTAACCACCCCTCTATAACTACGCCACTTGATATACCCCTGATATAACTACCTTTCTATAACTATTCCACTTTAACTACCCCATTAGAACTACTTCACTATAACTACCCCTCTATAATTGCCCCTCTATAACAAAACCACTATAATGGGTAGATTACCCTGCTATAACTTCCTCTTTATATCTCCCCCTCTATAACTACCCCACTATAACTTCCCCTCTATAAATACCCTGCTATAAATACCCCGCTATAACTACCCCACTATAACAACCCATCTATAACTGCCCCTCTATATCTACCCCATTATAACTGCCCCTCTGTAACTACCCCTCTATAACTACCCCACTATAACTGCCCCTCTATAACTACCCCTCTATAACTGCCCCATTATAACTACCCCACTATAACTGCCCCTCTGTAACTACCCCACTATAACTGACCCCTATAACTGCCCCTCTATAACTACCCCACTATAACTACCCCACTATAACTACCCCTCTATATCTACCCCATTATAACTACACCATTATAACTACCCCACTATAACTACCCCTCTATAACTACCCCTCTATAACTACCCCACTATAACTACCCCTCTATAACTACCCCTCTATATCTACCCCACTCGACCCTAACGTATCCCAATGAAGTGTGCTGAGTTGCTGCTAGTGCAGAACAATATAGAGAGAAAAATGGGTTGAGGGGGATATTTTATTATTTTGGCAAGGAACTGGCACAGGGATTATTGCTGCTGGCCGCTGGTTTTCATTAGGGTTTGAGGGGGGTAGGACAATGGCACAGGTTCATGTGTGTTTTTATTAGGCTCTATGTACCACTGTAGCCCAGACTAGCTCAGGGATGTGGTATGAGGAGAATCAACTCCAAGCCACTCCTCTGTTCATCGTCATCTCCTAGTTTACTATTCGGTGAAGCAGCACATGGATACTCCATATTCAAGTTTTCGGTGAAGTATTGCTGTGGGATTTGGTGAAGACTAGCGGTATCTGGGTGATATGTCCGTTTTGTGAACTAAAAATAGTATCCAGCTGGTTGTCTTGATTTTTTTTTTATTGACTCAACTTATTTTAGTTTTTTATAGTGTGGCATAGTCATGAGTCTCTCTAAGCAACTCTGCTTCCTGATTGGCCAATTCTTCAACAATACCTCTGAGAACAGTGTAATTAAAAACAGTTGTTTCATCGAGTCCATCATAGCTAATCTGTATTTTATTACAAGAAAAAAAAACTACAACGGAATGCCTGTTAAGGACAAAGACAACATAAAATGTATGCCCGTCATACCATATTGTAGTAGCCATGCGATCAACTAAAAGCCTGGGGAGAACTAGTAACCAGTTGATTTTTATATTTTTATTAGCGTGTAATTATTAGCTTTACTCCGTTCCAAACATGTTTTTTCTTCCTATATGTTTTCATTGGTGCACAACCCCGCCGTGCTCTTCAATTACGTTTTAGTTATTTGTGGCTGATGTCCCACCACTATAAAATTGTATGGATTTTTTTTTTATGGTATCGACTAGAATACATCAAATTGTACATATCTCACTGTACATGTATGAAAAACACATCCAGTATACTATAAAGTAGATTTTTATGGATTGATGGAGGGGCTATGTAAAACATAGAAAATACTGATTTGTATGTCCGAAAATACTGAAATACTGATTTGGATGGATTGATAACGGGGCTATTGTGAAGAATATTGATTTGGATGGATTGATGGGGGGCTATTGTAAAATATATTGTTTGGCCCCAAAGCAGCCTATCCTTACTTTGATCCCAAAAGATGGGTTCTCCTTACTGTGAGTCCCAAAGCAGCATTCCTCTACTGTGGGCCCCAAAGCAGCATTCCCCTTACTGTGAGCCCCAAAGCAGCATTCCCCTACTGTGACCCCCAAATCAGCATTCTCCTACTGTGAGCCCCAAAGCAGCATTCCCCTACTGTGAGCCCCAAATCAGCATTCTCCTACTGTGGAGCCGAAAAGCAGCATTCCCCTACTGTGAGCCCCAAATCAGCATTATCCTACTGTGAGCCCCAAAGCAGCATTCCCCTTACTGAGAGTCCCAAAGCAGCATTCCCCTTACTGTGAGCCCCAAAGCAGCATTCCCCTACTGTGACCCCCAAAGCAGCATTCCCCTTACTGTGAGCCCCAAAGCAGCATTCCCCTACTGTGAGCCCCAAATCAACATTCTCCTACTGTGAGCCCCAAAGCAGCATTTCTCTACTGTGAGCCCCAAAGCAACACTCCCCTTACTGTGACCCCCCCCCCCCAAAGCAGCATTCTCCTACTGTGGGCCCCAAAGCAGCATTCCCCTTACTGTGAGCCCCAAAGCAGCATTCCCCTACTGTGACACCCAAAGCAGCACTCCCCTACATTGAGCCCCAAATCAACATTCTCCTACTGTGAGCCCCAAAGCAGCATTTCTCTACCGTGAGCCCAAAAGCAGCATTCCCCTACTGTGACCCCCAAAGCAGCATTCCCCTACAGTGAGCCCCAAATCAACATTCTCCTACTGTGAGCCCCAAATCAACATTCTCCTACTGTGAGCCCCAAAGCAGCATTTCTCTACTGTGAGCCCCAAAGCAACACTCCCCTTACTGTGACCCCCCCAAAGCAGCATTCTCCTACTGTGGGCCCCAAAGCAGCATTCCCCTTACTGTGAGCCCCAAAGCAGCATTCCGCTACTGTGACCACCAAAGCAGCATTCCCCTACTGTGAGCCCCAAATCAACATTATCCTACTGTGAGCCCCAAATCAGCATTTCTCTACTGTGAGTCCCAAAGCAGCATTCCCGTACTGTGACCCCCAAAGCAGCATTCCCTTACTGTGTGCCACAAATCAACATTGTCCTACTGTGAGCCCCAAAGCAGCATTTCTCTACTGTGAGCCCCAAAGCAACACTCCCCTTACTGTGACCCCCCCAAAGCAGCATTCTCCTACTGTGGGTCCCAAAGCAGCATTCCCCTTACTGTGAGCCCCAAAGCAGCATTCCCCTACTGTGACCCCCAAAGCAGCATTTCTCTACAGTGAGCCCGAAATCAACATTCTCTACTGTGAGCCCCAAAGCAGCATTTCTCTACTGTGAGCCTGAAATCATCATTCTCTACTGTGAGCCCCAAAGCAGCATTCCCCTACTGTGAGCCCCAAATCAACATTCTCTACTGTGAGCCCCAAAGCAACATTCTCTACTGTGATACCCAAATCAGCATTTCTCTACTGTGACCCCCAAAGCAGCATTCCCCTACTGTGAGCCCCAAATCAACATTCTCCTACTGTGAGCCCCAAAGCAGCATTTCTCTACTGTGAGCCCCAAAGCAGCATTCCCGTACTGTGACCCCCAAAGCAGCATTCCCTTACTGTGAGCCCCAAATCAACATTCTCCTACTGTGAGCCCCAAAGCAGCATTTCTCTACTGTGAGCCCCAAGCAGCATTCCCCTACTGTAAGCCCCAAATCAACATTCTCCTACTGTGATCTCCAAATCAAATTTCCTCTACTGTGAGCCCCAAATCAACATTCTCCTACTGTGAGCCCCAAATCAACATTCTCCTACTGTGAGCCCCAAATCAACATTCCTCTACTGTGAGCCCCAAAGCAGCATTCCCCTTACTGTGACCCCCTCCAAAGCATCATTCCCCAACTGTGAGGCTCCTGGGATTTGGTAATCCTCTGTCTTTTTCTTGTCTTAAAAGAATAAGCACTTGTTTTCTGGTGCCCCCACTTCATTGCAGC
Organism: Oncorhynchus masou masou; assembly: GCF_036934945.1. Lineage (NCBI taxonomy): Eukaryota > Metazoa > Chordata > Actinopteri > Salmoniformes > Salmonidae > Oncorhynchus > Oncorhynchus masou. The sequence goes on from NC_088232.1 coordinate 51,182,302, forward strand.
AAGGTGAATAATGTAGTTTATTATAGGACCCAACCTCATGGTGTATATCAAAGTAATACAGTTATCATCAAGTGTTAGTATTTGTCTCAGTGGGAGATTCTAGTTTGAGGACTGTTTCTAATAAAAAACAGACTATGAGATTATGTTTACCTCGTTATACAAAACAGCCCTTAACACGAGCATGTGGGGACAATAAAAACACATGCATAGTAAAGCAGAGGATTTTTGACCAATGCATAAAAAGTCACTGAGCAAGCATTTAACATTTCTTTAAAGTTGATGTAGGACTTAATAACCACACACACACACACACACACACACACACACACACACACACACACACACACACACACACACACACACACACACACACACACACACACACACACACACACACACACACACACACAGTGAGATTACAAACACCCTAAACTATGTAATAGTCATTTTAATGATGCATTTCTTAAATAGATCTGAGAATAAATCAGTCTCAAGTGACAAGCTCAGTGAGAGATTTATCGTTTTGAAACACCCATTCACATGGGTCAGTGTTGAGTGTTGTAGACAAAAAAAAAGGTTATAAAATACTGTTGTGTTTTCGATCCATCAAATTGAAGGGGTAGCATACAAAAATATTTTTACAACCTTGGGAAACATTTATAATGATATAACATCTGGGGTTCTCTTATTTGGCCAACCATTAATATGATCAAATCTTGACACATTTGAGTGCTTACATTCTATGTAGACAGAATAAAGGAGATGACTTCATTAGTACTGTATCCATTTTAGGATAGACCTGTCTTCAGACATGGAATCCTCCTCTATTCCTTTGGCTCTCAACCAAGCAGATTGTGGAATACTCACTCTTAGATGTCGGTTGGCTTCGTATATAAAGTCAAATAAGAATGTATTTGTCACATGTTTCGTAAACAACATTTTGTAGACTAACAGTGAAAAATAGAAAGATAATAGCACAGGGAATAAATCCCCAATGAGTAATGATAACTTGCCTATATACACGGGGTACCAGTACCGAGTTGATGTGCATGGGGTACGAGGTAGATATGTTAATACAGTATAGTCAATGTTCCCTCTAAACTGCCATGCAGCTCCCCCAGGACTGAGCTTTTAAATATCAGCCCCAGAGAGAAGCATGAGATTGATCTTCACTTAACTTTCTAGAGCGATTGCGATTGACTGGTCGATCTCCAGGACATTCCTATTCGATCGCCAAACATTTCTGGGAAAAAAAACAAGATAAAGCCTTGTGTTCCTTTTTGTATTTTTTGTTTTTTATTCGTCTCTGGCTGTAGGCGGTAGGTGAGGTAGGGGCACCCGATTCAGCTGCCCTGAACACCGGGTAGGCAAACGGTTGCCATTTTGGCATTTTGAACCGATTCAGCTGCCCTGCACACCATGTAGGCAAACGGTTGGCATTTTGAACCATTTCATGTGTCTGAAGGTACAAACGTTTCCTTCCGGCGGTCAAAGTCTGAAATACCATTTAAAAACTGTCCCAAACAACAATGCATTGACAGGGCAATTCAAACAAAGCCAATATGCGGTATTAATGTATTGGGCCTATAGCTTACTGCACAAACCTCATTGCTACAGTAATGTTTTTAATTGGTTAATGTTGTATAGGATTAGCCACTTTCAATGAAACATACCGAAACAAAACAAACTATGCAAGAGATTTTGTTATAGGCGAGTAAGATTCTATTGCATTGCCACACACTACTTAGCCCGTACTCTACACAGACTGGTGCAGTCGTGAGTAGTGAGGTCAAAGTGATAGCTCCATGTAGCCACGTATGCACATTATGTCCATATCCTTTGCTAGTTAGTGAGTCATTAGCCCAGTTATAGATAATGTGTAATCAATAATAGGGGAATGATAACTTCCTACAAGAGAATAAAACAAGCACATTTCTAGGTATCTTTGAAAAGCGAGTCAGGTAAAGAGATTTTTTTTGTCTTAAAGGGGCAGTGTTGTATTTTGAGACAGGCTTGAATAAGCTAAGTAGCCAATAGGCAGAGGGTAGCATAAATATTCTTGTAAAACAAGGGGGCGGACTAAATATACTTGTAAACAACAGCTGGTGCACAATATCTAAGGAAGTCTCCAGGTTTTGCTCAACTGAGGTAGAGTATCTCATGATAAGATGTAGACCACACAATCTACCTAGAATGTTTTAATCTGTATTTTTCGTAGCTGTCTACACATAACCACAGACGCATGCTGGCACTAAGACCGCACTCAAAAAACTGTTTTCCGCCATAAGTAAATAGGAAAACGCTCATCCAGACGCGGCACTCCAAGTGGCCGGGGATTTTAATGCAGGGAAACTTAAATCTGCTTTACTAGATTTCTATCAGCATGTTAAATGTGCACACCTATGTGAGAATGCTATTCATTGACTACAGCTCATAGTTCAAAACCGTAGTGCCCTCAAAGCTTATCACTAAGCTAATGACCCTGGGACTAAACACCTCCCACTGCCACTGGATCCTGGACTTCATGACGGGCCGCACCCAGGTGGTGAGGGTAGGTAACAACACATCCGCCATTCTGATCCTCAACACAGGGGGCCCTCAGGGGTGCGTGCTCATTCCACTCTTGTACTCCCTGTTCACTCATGACTACACGGCCAGGCACGGCTCCAACACCATTATTAAGTTTGCCATGACACAACAGTTGTAGGCCTGATCACCGACAACAACGAGACAGCCTATAGGGAGGAAGTCAGAGACCTGTCCGGGGGTTAACAACCTCTCCCTCAACGTGATCAAGACAAAGGAGATGAATGTGGACTACAGGAAAGGAGAAGCGAGCACAACTCCATTTTCATCGGGGAGGTAGGGTAGCCTAGTGGTTAGAGCGTTGGACTAGTAACCGAAAGGTTGCAATTTAGAATCCCCGAGCTGACAAGGTACAAATCGTCGTTCTGCCCCTGAACAGTCAAATAACCCACGGTTCCTAGGCCGTCATTGAAAATAAGAATTTGTTCTTAACTGACTTGCCTAGTTAAATAAAGGTAATATAAAAAAATTGACGGGTGTCACGCCTTGGTCTTAGTATTTTGTGTTTTCGTTAATTAGTTGGTCAGGCCAGGGTGTGACATGGGTTTATGTTGTTGTATTTCGTAGTGGGGTTTTTTAGTTATTGGGATTGCGGCTGAGTAGGGGTGTTGCATAGGTTTGGCTGCCTGAGGCGGTTCTCAATCAGAGTCAGGTGATTCTCGTTGTCTCTGGTTGGGAACCGTATTTAGGTAGCCTGGGTTTCACTTTGTATTTCGTGGGTGATTGTTCCTGTCTCTGTGTAGTTTCACCAGATAGGCTGTAATTAGGTTTCACGTTCCGTTTTGTTGTTATTTATTTATACCAGTTATTTCATGTACCGCGATTCATTTGTTTCATTAAAAAACATGAGTAACCAACACGCTGCATTTCGGTCCGACTCTCATTCAACAAACGAAGAACACCGTTACAACGGGGCTGTAGTGCAGATGATTGTAAGATTCAAGTTCCTTGGTGTCCACATCACCAAAAAACTAACATGATCCAAACACACCAAGACAGTCGTGAAGAGGGCACGACAAAGCCTATTCCCCCTCAGGAAACTAAAAAGATTTGGCATGGGTCCTGAGATCCTCAAAAGGTTCTACAGCTGCAACATCGAGAGCATCCTGACTGGTTGCATCACTGCCTGGTATAGCAATTGCTCGGCTTCTGACCGCAAGGCACTACAGAGGGCAGTGTGTACGGCCCAGTACATCCCTGGGGATAAGCTGCCTGTCATCCAGGACCTCTACACCAGGCGGTGTCAGAGGAAGGCCCTAAAAATTGTCAAAGACCCCAACCACCCCAGTCATAGACTGTTCTCTCTACTACCGCATGGCAAGTGATACCAGAGTGCCAAGTCACCAGATTGACAAAGAGGCTTCTCAACAGTTTTTACTTCCAAGACTCCTGAACAGATAATCAAATGGCTACCTGGACAATTTGCATTGTGTGTGCATTGTGTGTGCTTAGGGTCGTTGTCCTGTCACCCCAGTCTGAGTTCCTGAGCGCTCTGGAGCAGATTTTCATCAAGGATCTCTTTGTGCTCGGTTTATCTTTCCCTTGATCCTGACTAGTCTCCAAGTCCCTGCCGCTGAAAAACATCCCCAAGGTATGATTCTGCCACCACCATGCTTCACGGCAGGGATGATGCCAAGTTTCCTCCAGACGTGGCGCTTGGCATTCAGGCCAAAGAGTTCAATCTTGTTTTCATTAGACCAGAGAATCTTTTGGTGCCTTTTGAAAAACTCCAAGTGGCTGTCATGTGCATTTTACTGAGGAGAGGCAACTGTCTGGCCACACCATAAAGGCCTGATTGGTGGAGTGCTGCAGAGATGGTTATCCTTCTGGAAGGTTCTCCAATCTTTTTGTTTCCATAATGTCCATTACTAGTGTCCAATTAGCTGCTTTTGCTAGCAGGTTTAGCTCACATGTCCAAAAGCTGGCGCTGGTCCAGGCGAACTCGGACGAAAACTTCAAAAGTTATATTGGAGGTCGAATAAACTGGTCAAACTAAGTAGAGAATCAATCTTCAGGATGTTATTTTCAAATATATCCAATAACGTTCCAACTCGAGCATTCGTTTTTGTCTACAAAGTCATGGAACGCAGGCGATATCAACAGTCATTTGCGCAACCAGGAACTGGCATTCTGACAGTCCACTGACTCATTCCCCTCCCATCCGGTCATACATCACACTAGAGGATTCATACCACGTTCTGCTGACTGATGACATCTAGTGGACAGCGTAGGAAGTGCGAACAAATCCATATCTTGTTTGGATTTGGATAGGTGATGACTTGAAATTCGACCAGCCCTAGAATTTCCACTTCCTGTTTGGAAGTTTGCCTGCCCTATGAGTTCTGTTATACTCACAGAAATAATTCAAACAGTTTTAGAAACTTCAGAGTGTTTTCCATTCAATAGTAATAATATGCATATATTAGCATCTGGGACAGAGTAGGATGCAGTTCACTATGGGCACGCAATTCATCCAAAGTGAAAATGCTGGCCCCTATCCCTAACCAGAAACAGGATTCACCTGAGCTGAATTTCGAGTCTCATAGCAAAGGGTCTGAATACCTATGTAAATAAAGTATTTTTGTTTTTTATCTTTAAGAAATGAGCTAACATTTCTAAAAATCTGTTTTTGCTTTGACATTATGGGAGATTGTGTGTAGATTGATGAGGATTTTGTTTTTTATTTCATCCATTTTGGAATAAGGCTGTAATGTAACAAAACTAATAAGATGTCCAGCTTGTTCAAAATGAACAGCAACAGGGTTTTTTGTCTCGCCTGTCCGTATATTGCTCCAGTGCTCACTGACCCGGGTCTTAAGGCTTCTGCAGGTTTTCCCTGTGTACGGCAAACCACAGGGACATTTCAACATGTAAACAAGATTGGTGGACATGCAGGTAATCAGGCATTTGTGTCACGCCCTGACCTTAGAGATCCTTTTTATGTCTCTATTTGGTTTGATCAGGGTGTGATTTGGGGCGGGTATTTTTGTAAGTCGCTCTGGATAAGAGCGTCTGCTAAATGACTTAAATGTAATGTAAATGTATTCTATGTTCTTTTGTTTAGGGCACATAGCCTTTAGCTTCACGGTTGTTTTTTGTTGCGTTTGTTGTTTTGTTCGGCGTCTTTTTTCCCTAATAAAGAGAAAATGTACGCTCACCACGCTGCTCCTTGGTCCACTTCGTTCAACAGCCGTGACAATTTGATCTTAAATGTTTGTCCTGTGCAGAGGTGGGTGATTGAGCACATTCATATGTGAAACTACATTGAGCACATTGGCCACATTTGTAATTTCCCTCCGGGACCTTGTACAAGAAAGCATTCCTTGAATTCAAATCAAATCAAATGCAATTTAATTAGTCACATGCGCCGAATACTGTGAAATGCTTACTTACAAGCCCCTACCAAACAACACAATTTAAAAAATATGAATAACAATTATGAAATAAAAGGAACAAGTACTTAAAGAGGAGCTTATTGATAAAGCTTCCTGCTTTAATTTTTGCTTGTAACCAGGAATCAGGAGGATAGAGTTGTGATCGGATTTACCAAATGGAGGGCGAGGGAGAGCTTTGTACTCCTCGTCTCTGTGTGTGGAGTACAGGTGATCTAGAATTGTTTTCCCTCTGGTTACACATTTAACATGTTGATGGAAATTTGGTAGAACTGATTTAAGTTTCCCTGCATTAAAGTCTCCGGCCTCTAGGAGCGCCGCCTCTGGGTGAGCGGTTTCCTGTTTGCTTATTTCCTTATACAGCTTACTGAGTGCGGTCTAAGTGCCAGCATCTGTCTGTGGTGGTAGATAAACAGCCACGAAAAATATAGATGAAAATTCTCTAGGCAAGTAGTGTGGCCTGCAATTTATCACAACATACTATTCTTCAGACGAGCAAAATCTAGAGACATCCTTAGATTTCGTGCACCAGCTGCGTATTCCTTCAAATCTCAGTTGTCTTGAGTCTGCACAACTCTGCCAGGACCTAGGATCAAGAGAGACACTCAAGTGTTTTACTATATCTCTTGACACAATGATGAAAATAATCATGGCCTCTAAAATTTCAAGCTGCATACTGGACCCTATTCCAACTAAACTACTGAAAGAGCTGCTTCCTGTGCTTGGCCCACCTATGTTGAACATAATAAACGGCTCTCTATCCACCAGATGTGTACCAAACTCACTAAAAGTGGCAGTAATAAAGCCTCTCTTGAAAAAGCCAAACCTTGACCCAGAAAATATTTTAAAAACTATCGGCCTATATCGAATCTTCCATTCCTCTCAAAATTTTTAGAAAAGGCTATTGCGCAACAACTCACTGCCTTCCCGAAGACAAACAATGTATACGAAATGCTTCAGTCTGGTTTTAGACCCCATCATAGCACCGAGACTGCACTTGTGAAGGTGGTAAAATACCTTTTAATGGCATCAGACCGAGGCTCTGCATCTGTCCTTGAGCTCCTAGACCTTAGTGCTGCTTTTGATACCATCGATCACCACATGCTTTTGGAGAGATTGGAAACCCAAATTGGTCTACACGGACAAGATCTGGTCTGGTTTAGATCTTATCTGTCGGAAAGATATCAGTTTGTCTCTGTGAATGGTTTGTCCTCTGACAAATCAACTGTACATTTTGGTGTTCCTCAAGGTTCCATTTTAGGACCACTGTTGTTTTCACTATATATTTTACCTCTTGGGGATGTCATTCGAAAACATAATGTTAACTTTCACTGCTATGCAGATGACACACAGCTGTACATTTCAATGAAACATGGTGAAGCCCCAAAATTGCCCTCGCTAGAAGCATGCGTTTCAGACATAAGGGAGTGGATGGCTGCAAATGTTATACTTTTAAACTCGGACAAAACAGAGATGCTTGTTCTAGGTCCCAAGAAACAAAGAGATCTTCTGTTGATACTGATAATTCATCTTAATGGTTGTACGGTCATCTCAAATAAAACTGTGAAGGACCTTGGCGTTACTCTGGACTCTGATCTCTTTTGAAGAACATATCAAGACTGTTTCAAGGACAGATTTTTTCCATCTACGTAACATTGCCAAAATCAGAAACATTCTGTCCAAAAATGATGCAGAAAAATTAATCCATGCTTTTGCCACTTCTAGGTTAGACTACTGCAATGCTCTACTTTCCGGCTACCCGGATAAAGCACAAAATAAACTTCAGTTAGTGCTAAACACGGCTGCTAGAATCCTGACGAGAACCAAAAAACTGGATCATATTACTCCAGTGCTAGCCTCCCTACACTGGCTTCCTGTCAAGGCAAGGGCTGATTTCAAGGTTTTACTGCTAACCTACAAAGCATTACATGGGCTTGTTCCTACCTATCTCTCTGATTTGGTTCTGCCGTACATACCTACACGTACGCTACGGTCACAAGACGAAGGCCTCCTAATTGTCCCTAGATTTCTAAGCAAACAGCTGGAGGCAGGGCTTTCTCCTATAGAGCTCCATGTTTATGGAATGGTCTGCCTACCCATGTGAGAGACGCAAACTCGGTCTCAACCTTTAAGTCTTAACTGAAGACTCATCTCTTCAGTGGGTGAAGGTGAACGCCCTTGCTGCCCTTGCTGTCTCTGCCTGGCCGGTTCTTTGGCAAAATGGGTGGGGTTATATCCTTCCCGTTTGGCCCTGTCCGGGGGTGTCATCAGATGGGGCCACAGTGTCTCCTGACCCCTCCTGTCTCAACCTCCAGTATTTATGCTGCAGTAGTTTATGTGTCGGGGGGCTAGGGTCAGTTTGTTATATATGGAGTACTTCTCCTGTCCTATCCGGTGTCCTGTGTGAATTTAAGTATGCTCTCTAATTCTCTCTTTCTCTCTTTCTTTCTCACTCTCGGAGGACCTGAGCCCTAGGACCATGCCTCAGGACTACCTGACATGATGATTCCTTGCTGTCCCCAGTCCACCGGGCCGTGCTGCTACTCCAGTTTCAACTGCTCTGCCTGTGATTATTATTATTTGACCATGCTGGTCGTTTATGAACATTTGAACATCTTGGCCATGTTCTGTTATAATCTCCACCCGGCACTGCCAGAAGAACTCCCTAGAAAGGCCAAAACCTAGGAAGAAACCTAGAGAGGAACGAGGCTATGAGGGGTGGCCAGTCCTCTTCTGGCAGTGCCGGGTGGAGATTATAACAGAACATGGCCAAGATGTTCAAAATGTTCATAAACGACCAGCATGGTCAAATAATAATAATCACAGTAGTTGACAAGGGTGCAGCAAGTCAGCACCTCAGGATTAAATTTTTAATTTTTTACCTTTATTTAACCAGGCAAGTCAGTTATGAACACATTCTTATTTTCAATGACGGCCTGGGAACAGTGGGTTAACTGCCTGTTCAGGGGCAGAACGACAGATTTGTACCTTGTCAGCTCAGGGGTTTGAACTTGCGACCTTGTGGTTACTAGTCCAACGCTCTAACCACTAGGCTACCCTGCCGCCCCAAATGTCAGTTGGCTTTTCATAGCCGATCATTAAGAGTATCTCTACCGCTCCTGTTGTCTCTAGAGAGTTGAAAACAGCAGGTCTGGGACAGGTAGCACGTCCGGTGAACAGGTCAGGATTCCATAGCCGCAGGCAGAACAGTTGAAATTGGAGCAGCAGCACAGCCAGGTGGACTGGGGACAGCAAGGAGTCATCAATGCCAGGTAGTCCTGAGGCATGGTCCTAGGGCTTAGGTCCTCCGGGAGAGAGAAAGAAAGAGAAAGAAAGAGAGAAAGAGAAAGAAAGAGAGAAAAAGAGAGAATTAGAGAGAGCATACTTAAATTCACACAGGACACCGGATAAGACAGGAGAAGTACTCCAGATATAACAAACTGATCCTAGCCACCCGACACATAAACTACTGTAAGCATAAATCCTGGAGGCTGAGACAGGAGGGGTCAGGAGACACAGTGGCCCCATCCGATGATACCCCCAGACAGGGCCAAACAGGAAGGATATAACCCCTCCCACTTTGCCAAAGCACAGCCCCCACACCACTAGAGGAATATCTTCAAGCACCAACTTACCATCAAGGCACAAGGCGAGACCCAGATGCAGACACAGGAGGCATAGTCTTACAATGTTTAGTAATCCAAAGGGGTAGAATGGTTGTGGACAGGCAAAACGGTCAAAACCAGAGTCCAGGAGGTACAGAGTGGTAGACAGGCTCTTGGTCAAGGCAGGCAGAATGGTCAGGCAGGCGGCTACAGAGTCCAGAAACATGCAGGGGTCAAAACCGGGAGGACTAGAAAAAGGAGAATAGCAAAAGGAGTACGGGAAAACCGCGCCGGTTGACTTGACTAAAAATACAAGATGAACTGGCACAGAGAGACAGGAAACACAGGGATAAATACACCGGGGAAAAATAAGTGACACCTGGAGGGGGTGGAGACAATCACAGGATCAGGTGAAACAGATCAGGGCGTTACACTTGCTTACATTTGTATACAATCAATTGTCTCTCTTTTATGTGTGGGAATATTTGGGAACTAGTATATGGAGCTAATTTCCTGGTGTTTTCACAGTCTATTATGTCCAAAAAAGCTTATTTTTTTCAAATTAAACCACCATTTGGAACCCTGCTTAATCCTAATATGGACAGTGGTGCTTAACCTTCAACACAGTTCATGTAAGAATAATTGGTTGTAATGATTGGAAGTACAGTATCATACACTTCACATATAGGCAATAGTTACTAACTGTTGTCTGAATGTCTTTTTGTCAGCTTGGCAGTGCTTTGACCCAAAGATATTATACATCTGGAAAACATGGATGCTTCTGGTAAATGGTAAACTCAGTGATATGACGTAGAGGTACAAAGTAAACAATTTGTGCGTCAATATCCGTAACAACTAAAAGCAGATACTCTACAGATACTGTGTGTGAGAGCCAAGTCTTGCATTTAACTCATCACAATGTATCTGCAGTGTTGCTCGTGGCAACGTTATTTCACTGAGTCTACCTTTAAAATAACTTGTAGTAGGGGTTGATATGGCATCCTTGGTTCAATCTATTGTTACTACATGCCTGCATATTTTTTATTATTTTTATTGGATTACAAAGCATGTGGAATAGCCCAGACAATTAAGAGTAACTGATTCAACCAAGAGAACAGACATGTTTTTAGTTTCCCACTCGTTATAATCAGTCTACAACACGATGCAGACAGCGTCAGGAGCTTTGTTCAATAACATTACTTATCTGTCTTCCCAATAGCCTTTGTTCCTTTTGGAAAGGTTTCCAGGCCTTGTCATTTAACAAAGGCAGCGGTGATGAATGAGAGAGATAATGTGCATTAAACATGTCCAGTTCCTATGAAACTTTTTAAAAGTAGTCTAACAGGATAAACCCCTGCTCTTCATCAAGGCTATTCCTTCTGCAATGAGCCTTGTCGTGGTGGCTGGGTTGTCTCTCTCAGCCTTCCCTGCTGTCCTTTCTCTGTGTGTGCGTGTGTGTGTGTGTATGTATGTGTGTCTCTTCTTCTGTCTCTCATTAGAGCATCGCTCTAGAACTTAATACACTTTTTTCCCCCCTGGGAGACAGAGATTGTATAATTGTAGAACAGAGATTGTAGAATTGTAAAACAGAGATTGTATAATTGTAGAACAGAGATTGTAGAATTGTAAAACAGAGATTGTATAATTGTAGGACAGAGATTGTAGAATTGTAAAACAGAGATTGTATAATTGTAGGACAGAGATTGTAGAATTGTAGAACAGAGATTGTAGAATTGTAGGACAGAGATTGTAGAATTGTAGGACAGAGATTGTAGAATTGTAGAACAGAGATTGTAGAATTGTAGGACAGAGATTGTAGAATTGTAGAACAGAGATTGTAGAATTGTAGAACAGAGATTGTAGAATTGTAGGACAGAGATTGTAGAATTGTAGGACAGAGATTGTAGAATTGTAGAACAGAGATTGTAGAATTGTAGAACAGAGATTGTAGAATTGTAGGACAGAGATTGTAGAATTGTAGAACAGAGATTGTAGAATTGTAGGACAGAGATTGTAGAATTGTAGAACAGAGATTGTAGAATTGTAGAACAGAGATTGTAGAATTGTAGGACAGAGATTGTAGAATTGTAGGACAGAGATTGTAGAATTGTAGAACAGAGATTGTAGAATTGTAGAACAGAGATTGTAGAATTGTAGGACAGAGATTGTAGAATTGTAGGACAGAGATTGTAGAATTGTAGAACAGAGATTGTAGAATTGTAGAACAGAGATTGTAGAATTGTAGGACAGAGATTGTAGAATTGTAGAACAGAGATTGTAGAATTGTAGAACAGAGATTGTAGAATTGTAGAACAGAGATTGTAGAATTGTAGAACAGAGATTGTAGAATTGTAGGACAGAGATTGTAGAATTGTAGGACAGAGATTGTAGAATTGTAGAACAGAGATTGTAGAATTGTAGAACAGAGATTGTAGAATTGTAGAACAGAGATTGTAGAATTGTAGAACAGAGATTGTAGAATTGTAGAACAGAGATTGTAGAATTGTAGAACAGAGATTGTAGAATTGTAAAACAGAGATTGTATAATTGTAGAACAGAGATTGTAGAATTGTAAAACAGAGATTGTATAATTGTAGGACAGAGATTGTAGAATTGTAAAACAGAGATTGTATAATTGTAGGACAGAGATTGTAGAATTGTAGAACAGAGATTGTAGAATTGTAGAACAGAGATTGTAGAATTGTAGAACAGAGATTGTAGAATTGTAGAACAGAGATTGTAGAATTGTAGAACAGAGATTGTAGAATTGTAGAACAGAGATTGTAGAATTGTAGAACAGAGATTGTAGAATTGTAGAACAGAGATTGTAGAATTGTAGAACAGAGATTGTAGAATTGTAGAACAGAGATTGTAGAATTGTAGGACAGAGATTGTAGAATTGTAGAACAGAGATTACTGAAGCTTATTCCCAGTTATTTAAAAGAAAAACTATTTTTCATTACCAACATTTCTCAAGAGAATAGGGGAGTGGTTATAGAAGTAGAGAATAGGGGAGGGGTTATAGTAGAGAATGGGGAGTGGTTATAAAAGTAGAGAATAGGGGAGGGGTTATAGTAGAGAATGGGGAGGGGTTATAGTAGAGAATGGGAAGTGGTTATAGAAGTAGAGAATAGGGGAGGGGTTATAGTAGAGAATGGGGAGTGGTTATAAAAGTAGAGAATAGGGGAGGGGTTATAGTAGAGAATGGGGAGTGGTTATAAAAGTAGAGAATAGGGGAGGGGTTATAGTAGAGAATGGGGAGTGGTTATAAAAGTAGAGAATAGGGGAGGGGTTATAGTAGAGAATGGGGAGTGGTTATAAAAGTAGAGAATAGGGGAGGGGTTATAGTAGAGAATGGGGAGGGGTTATAAAAGTAGAGAATAGGGGAGGGGTTATAGTAGAGAATGGGGAGGGGTTATACAAGTAGAGAATAGGGGAGGGGTTGTAGTAGGGAATGGGGAGGGGTTATAAAAGTAGAGAATAGTGGAGGGGTTATAGTAGAGAATGGCAAGTGGTTATAAAAGTAGAGAATAGGGGAGGGGTTATAAAAGTAGAGAATAGGGGAGGGGTTATAGTAGAGAATGGGAAGTGGTTATAAAAGTAGAGAATAGGGGAGGGGTTATAGTAGAGAATGGGGAGTGGTTATAAAAGTAGAGAATAGGGGAGGGGTTATAGTAGAGAATGGGGAGTGGTTATAAAAGTAGAGAATAGGGGAGGGGTTATAGTAGAGAATGGGGAGGGGTTATAAAAGTAGAGAATAGGGGAGGGGTTATAGTAGAGAATGGGAGTGGTTATAAAAGTAGAGAATAGGGGAGGGGTTATAGTAGAGAATGGGGAGGGGTTATAAAAGTAGAGAATAGGGGAGGGGTTATAGTAGAGAATGGCAAGTGGTTATAAAAGTAGAGAATAGGGGAGGGGTTATAGTAGAGAATGGGGAGGGGTTATAAAAGTAGAGAATAGGGGAGGGGTTATAGTAGAGAATGGGAAGTGGTTATAAAAGTAGAGAATAGGGGAGGGGTTATAGTAGAGAATGGGGAGGGGTTATAAAAGTAGAGAATAGGGGAGGGGTTATAGTAGAGAATGGGGAGGGGTTATAAAAGTAGAGAATAGGGGAGGGGTTATAGTAGAGAATGGGGAGGGGTTATAAAAGTAGAGAATAGGGGAGGGGTTATAGTAGAGAATGGGGAGGGGTTATACAAGTAGAGAATAGGGGAGGGGTTATAGTAGAGAATGGGGAGGGGTTATAAAAGTAGAGAATAGGGGAGGGGTTATAGTAGAGAATGGCAAGTGGTTATAAAAGTAGAGAATAGGGGAGGGGTTATAGTAGAGAATGGGGAGGGGTTATAAAAGTAGAGAATAGGGGAGGGGTTATAGTAGAGAATGGGAAGTGGTTATAAAAGTAGAGAATAGGGGAGGGGTTATAGTAGAGAATGGGGAGGGGTTATAAAAGTAGAGAATAGGGGAGGGGTTATAGTAGAGAATGGGGAGGGATTATAAAAGTAGAGAATAGGGGAGGGGTTATAGTAGAGAATGGGGAGGGGTTATAAAAGTAGAGAATAGGGGAGGGGTTATAGTAGAGAATGGGGAGGGGTTATAAAAGTAGAGAATAGGGGAGGGGTTATAGTAGAGAATGGGGAGGGGTTATACAAGTAGAGAATAGGGGAGGGGTTGTAGTAGGGAATGGGGAGGGGTTATAAAAGTAGAGAATAGTGGAGGGGTTATAGTAGAGAATGGCAAGTGGTTATAAAAGTAGAGAATAGGGGAGGGGTTATAGTAGAGAATGGCAAGTGGTTATAAAAGTAGAGAATAGGGGAGGGGTTATAGTAGAGAATGGGGAGGGGTTATAAAAGTAGAGAATAGGGGAGGGGTTATAGTAGAGAATGGGGAGGGGTTATAAAAGTAGAGAATAGGGGAGGGGTTGTAGTAGAGAATGGGGAGGGGTTATAAAAGTAGAGAATAGGGGAGGGGTTATAGTAGAGAATGGGGAGGGGTTATAAAAGTAGAGAATAGGGGAGGGGTTATAGTAGAGAATGGGGAGGGGTTATAAAAGTAGAGAATAGGGGAGGGGTTGTAGTAGAGAATGGGGAGGGGTTATAAAAGTAGAGAATAGGGGAGGGGTTATAGTAGAGAATGGGGAGGGGTTATAAAAGTAGAGAATAGGGGAGGGGTTGTAGTAGAGAATGGGGAGGGGTTATAAAAGTAGAGAATAGGGGAGGGGTTATAGTAGAGAATGGGGAGGGGTTATAAAAGTAGAGAATAGGGGAGGGGTTATAGTAGAGAATGGGGAGGGGTTATAAAAGTAGAGAATAGGGGAGGGGTTGTAGTAGAGAATGGGGAGGGGTTATAAAAGTAGAGAATAGGGGAGGGGTTATAGTAGAGAATGGGGAGGGGTTATACAAGTAGCGAATAGGGGAGGGGTTATAGTAGAGAATGGGGAGGGGTTATAAAAGTAGAGAATAGGGGAGGGGTTATAGAAGAGTATGGGGAGGGGTTATAGTAGAGAATGGGGTTATAGTAGAGAATGCGGGGGGCTTATAGTAGAGAATGGGGAGTGGTTATAAAAGTAGAGAATAGGGGAGGGGTTATAGAAGAGTATGGGGAGGGGTTATAGTAGAGAATGGGGAGGGGTTATAGTAGAGAATGGGGAGGGGTTATAGTAGAGAATGGGGAGGGGTTATAAAAGTATAGAATAGCCTGAATGTATCTTCTTTACACTTTCAAGTGACCAATAATGAGAATGTGAAATTGAATCAGAGAAAAAATATATTTGTGCAACCTATGGTGCCCTAAAATTAAGATTAAAATATACTTCAAAATCCTGCTGAGACTGAGGCTGTCCTAAAATACATACTACAGTGAAGTGACAATCCTCACTTTGACTAAGACGAACCTCTTTTCAACAAAATAGTTATGCTGCATTCATGTGCTACTAGGAGCTAGGAAACTTGGAAATATCCAATTAGAAAACTTGGTGTAAATACATGCAACCTGAGTTCCCCAGTCATATTTACCAGTTGGAAGCTCGTTTTGGGATTTGGAATGTTCAATTTATGACGCATCTGGCTGTTTTATGGCAAATTCTTCGTACCGTTTGTTTCCGATAATTCTGATAGCATACAAATGAAGCATAATGGTATCCTTTCTGTATTCACAACAAAACTTATTTCACATCTTGCACTCCCCCACTCTATCTAACAAACCAATGTAAGGTATTTCCTTGACTTCAGTGTGATTTGTTATACAACATGGAGAAAATCCCCTTGTCTGATTATGGTTCTTCAAGACAATTTTTTTCCAACACCGCAATAACTTAACTCCCCAGTTACCAATAAATCTAAAACCCCTAAATAGTCAGGAAATAGTTGTGGTTAAAATGTTGACATTTTCATCGCAACCTCCCAAGTGCCACTTGTACAGATATCAAACGAGATGGTTCACCTCCAAAAGCAAACGCCTGCACACACACCTTCCACAGGAGACATGTAAGGATGAGTTATAGGGGATGACAACATCCATGAAACCATGATCGCTAAACCATATCACGAGTCGGATCACAACGCCTATAGACCGCAACGCGGCCCTATGAAAGCGCTACGGTTGAAGTTGGGCATAAAGTCGATCAGCGGGGAGGATGGCCTGTGCCGTAAACGTCTTTTAACGTCCACCTGTCTTGTAACGTAGACAGTAAAAGACATCTTGGGGTGTGTTTCACAGACACGGAGTGGGCCAAACTTTCCAGATGTCTCGAGTTTGCTTTTCTGATTTCTAGGTAAGGTGGTGAGCAAGCAAGAGGCTCACTTATCGACGAGTCCACATGCTCAGTCCGGGGGAAATGGCTGATGTCCAGGATCTTCTTCACCATATTAAGGTATATGAATTACACCTATAATCCTGGAACAAAAAGCACTTTAAATGAATAATCTCTATTGACAATGCTTTTTATTACAATACTCAGCTTAATCTGGGTCCAGGAAACCAGCCCTGAGAGAATAATTTATATTATCTTGGAAAGTCCAGTGATCCATATGTCATTATGGATGTGGTTTGTTGGGAGGTGGATGAGCTAACATGGTGACGCAAATTGAGATTTCTTTGCTAAATTATCATTATTTCTGGTGGTATCTCTGTCAAAATGCTTATAAGGCTTGAGGATCAAGTCATGTGTGACAAGATAGCTTTCTTAAGCCTTTATCTTTTAGTCTACATGTTGCATGAGTATAATTATGTTGAAAAAATGTGTTTGAAAAAATAAAACGTGTGCTATTATAAATGTGTGTAATGATGGGGGGGGAGCCCGGATTGTGAATCTGTCAACACCTTTTATATTTCACACTATTCACACTGTGCTCACCGTACGTTGCTCTTAGGGTCAAATATTGGGTGAACTACCACCACACACTTACCTCCTCAACTACAGTTCAGCAATGTCTGGGAGGCAGAAACAACAAATGTTTCATGATGGGATATGGTTGCTATCAAAGGTATGCCCCCCCCCCCCACCCCCAACCAACTGACCTGTTTCATATTTGACCAGAGGAACAAACCGATTACTCAGTGAATGTGTGAATGGACGCGCTGCGGGGGAGATGAGGGTTCCCGTAACCGACTGATAAGACACGAGATTCAAACCATCCTGTTGAAACACCAGTTTCGACATGCAGAGGTGGTGTGGGTGTGATTTCTACTGCAATCTTGGAGGGATGTCATCTTCTTTTCGGAATGAGTTTGTGCAATACTATTGGATGTCTGGCTCCGTACCTATAGCAAGAGGATGATGACCCCAACTTCGGTTGGGATAGGCAGGAACGGACCCAACTAACACTTTCTTCTCTTTGTCTTACATAGGACTAGCCGGCTCCTACTGTAGATTATAGAGAGATCAGAGTAGGACCCTTCTGACATTGTTGGGGCCATAGAATATCTGTTTGCCTAATTCATAAAAATCGTCGTCCTCGTCATCATCGTCCTCGTCATTATCGTCCTCGTCATCATCGTCCTCGTCATCATCGTCCTGGTCATCATCGTCCTCGTCATCATCGTCCTCGTCATCATCGTCCTGGTCATCATCGTCCTCGTCATCATCGTCCTGGTCATCATCGTCCTCGTCATCATCGTCCTCGTCATCATCGTCCTCATCATCATCGTCATCATAGTCCTGGTCATCATCGTCCTCATCATCATCGTCATCATCGTCCTCGTCATCATCATCCTCGTCATCATCATCCTTGTCGTCCCCATCATAATCGTCCTCGTCATCATCGTCCTCATCATCATCATCATCATCATCAACATCATTTTCATTATCATCAACCTTCATCATCATCATCGTCATCATCGTCCTGGTCATCATCGTCCTGGTCATCATCGTCCTCGTCATCATCGTCCTGGTCATCATCGTCCTCGTCATCATCGTCCTCGTCATCATCATCCTCGTCATCATCATCCTTGTCGTCCCCATCATAATCGTCCTCGTCATCATCGTCCTCATCATCATCATCATCATCATCAACATCATTTTCATTATCATCAACCTTCATCATCATCATCATCATCATCATTAATGTTGTCATCATTGTCATTATTATCATCACCATCAACATCATTGTCATTATTATCATCATCATCATCATTAATGTTGTCATCATTGTCATTATTATCATCATCATCATCATTATTGCATCACCATCATCATCCTCATTATCATCATCATCATCAATACATTCATCCTATCATGTAGGTGTTTCTCCAGAGACGTTCTAGTAATGGTCGAACTCAGACCCTACACTGCCCGAGATATTTGTCCTCATTTCATTCACTCCTCGCTGGAAAGTCCCATTTTACAATTATAACGGAAAGCTTGGGGAAGTTCATGTTAGAAAAATAGTTAAATAAGGGTGGGAACCCGGTGTAAATCAGTGACACTGTGCTCACAACTCATCAAACCAATCAAATGCCTTGTTTGGGCCGAGCAACAATAGTGATCACTGGACTAGTGTTGTAGGTGCAACAGTGGGCCGGAAAATTGCAGATTAAAACCCCATCAAAATGTGTTTATTTACTGTATGTTGATTTTGGTGTATAGACAAAACACAATGCAATTTTTACTACAGGTTTTCTTCAATTTTCTATAATGTTGCAAACTATTGTAGCATACAGAACAACTCTCTGCAAAATGTGTCTTTCCCGGTCTTAAAAGCAACATAAACATAGGCACAGACACATGCATACACACACATGATAACATACGCACTATACACACACGTACACATGGATTTTGCGTTGTAGATATGTGGTAGTGGAGTATGAGGGGCCTGAGGGTACACACGTAGTGTGTTGTGAATTCTGTAATCAATGTAATGTAATGTATTTAAAATTGTATAACTGCCTTGGCAGCAGCTAATGTGGATCCATAATAAATACTAATACAAAAATAAATCCAAAACAATGGCTGACATAACACGTAGCACCAATGGGCATGTAGGGGGGGAGGGTTCTTGACATGTAACATCCAATCAAAATCACTCCCAGCGGACCATTCAAACCGTTTATGCAATACAAAATTCTTGAGACCTCCAAGAGAGGCGTGACAACGAAGTGATTTTTGAGGTATGGCAACGCGAGACTACCCTAATACCTAACGTTAGTGTTGGAACAGAGCTCTTACAGTACTCTCGGTTGGTGAATTTACATGCAAATGTATGACATTTGTAAAACATCTCAAATTCATTGCAGCTACACGTCTCTCTCACTTCCCAGAGGTATTGTCATGCCTCAAACGTGCATACCAGTTGTTCATACTGTTTTAAAATGTACTGCAGTTTACCTATACTGTATAAGGACTGATGTTCAGTGCTCATATCATTAAAGAATCTTAGAGTACGAGTGCTGATCTCAGATCAGGTCTCCCCTGCTCACGTAAGTTTTATTTATTCCTTTCAAACTGATCCTAGAACAGTACTCCTACTCTGTGACGCTTTGTGAGTACAGGCCCAGAATTCCCGCTGCAGCAGAGAAAAATGCCTATTTTAATGAATGACATCAGTGTTTCCCACGTGTAGCCTACTATTGGAAGAAAGTTCCTAACATCATAGAAAACGGAGGCCATAGAGGGGACAGGAGAAGCTGAAACAGTTGTACACCCCCCCCTCCCCCCCCCCACACACACACTCACCGTACTGTAGGTTTTTCATCCCTACATTAGGTTATCACTCCAGTAAAAAAAAACAAGTGTTTATGTTCTTGCACATGCACACATTTATCGTGCAGGCTCACCATCTCTGTTTAACTTCGCACACTGCGTAAAATGTCCCGTTGCTATATTTCAAAATGGCTCTCACCACAATAAAACTGGCTACAGTCTTTCGCCTGAGACATTCCATGTCCTGCTTTTCTTTGGCCGAGCTCGGGTTCTTAAAAGCTCCCCAGTTGGAGCTTGAGTTTAATGTGCTCCTGGATGCTGTTTAGCAGTGGAGCAGCATTTGAAGAACTGTTGCCCCGGATAATTCTGGAGTGTTCCCAGTGCACCTGTGTTTTCACTGCTGCCTCTCTTCTCTCTCTTTTCTCCTCAAGGGCCAATGAGGTCATCACCTAAGACACGTTTGCATCATAAACAAACACGGAGACATGTTTAACTAATTAGACAGGACGTGAATGGAAGAGCCCCTTAATCATTAAGGTGTGTGTGTGTGTGTGTGTGTGTGTGTGTGTGTGTGTGTGTGTGTGTGTGTGTGTGTGTGTGTGTGTGTGTGTGTGTGTGTGTGTGTGTGTGTGCATTTTGAGACAGGGCAGTACAATGGAATGGGTGTGTATCTACAGTATGTGTGTAGGAGGAGGGGGTGAGTGCGTGTGTGTGTGCGTGTGTGCGTGTGTGTGTGTGTGTGTGCATTTTGAGACAGGGCAGTACGATTGAATGGGTGTCTACAATATGTGTGTGCAGGGGAAAGGGGTGCGTGCGTGTGTATGTAGGTGGGTGTGTGTGTGCGTGTGTTCTAGCGTGTGCGTTTTGAGACAGGAGGGTACGGTGGCATAGGTGTGTATCGACAGTATGTGTGTGTAGGGGGAGGGGGAGGGGTGAGTGAGTGAGTGCGTGCGTGCGTGCGTGTGCGTGTGTGTGCGAGTGTGCGTGTGCATTTTGAGACAGGGCAGTACGATGGAATGGGTGTGTCTCAACAGTAAGTGTGTGTGTGTGTGTGTGTAGGGGAAGGGGGTGCGTGCGTGCGGGTGTGTGTGTGTATATGTGGGTGGGTGGGTGGGTGTGTGTGTGTGGTCTTGCGTGTGCGTTTTGAGACAAGGCAGTACATTGGCATGGGTGTGTATCTACAGTATGTGTGTGGAGGGGGAGGGCATTAGCTAATCAGATTTTTTCTCCTTCAAAGCAACATCCTAAACACAACAGTAGCCTATCCAGCATAGTGTTGGATATGATGCCACCAAACTTTACTTCAATCTGTCTCATTGCTCCTACAGCCAGGTTCTCTTAGAGTCCTCATGTCACGTTCCTTCGCTCGAAAATACTGACGGCAGGTTTCTCCTCTGTATTGGAGTGTCCATAAGAAAAATTGCAAAAAAGGCAGTTTACAAACATGTTACACTTTAGTTACAGTACTTTAATTACAGTACATTATATACAGTACTTTAGTTACAGTACATTAGTTATTGTACAGTAGTTATAGTACTTTAGTTACAGTACATTAGTTACAGTACATTATATACAGTACTTTAGTTACAGTACTTTAATTACAGTACATTATATACAGTACTTTAGTTACTGTACATTAGTTACAGTACTTTAGTTATAGTACTTTAGTTACAGTACATTATATACAGTACTTTAGTTATAGTACTTTAGTTACAGTACATTATATACAGTACTTTAGTTACTGTACATTATATACAGTACTTTAGTTATAGTACTTTAGTTACAGTATATTATATACAGTACTTTAGTTATAGTACTTTAGTTACTGTACATTATATACAGTACTTTAGTTATAGTACTTTAGTTACAGTACATTATATACAGTACTTTAGTTACTGTACATTATATACAGTGCTTTAGTTATAGTACTTTAGTTACTGTACATTATATACAGTACTTTAGTTACAGTACATTATATACAGTACTTTAGTTACAGTACATTATATACAGTACTTTAGTTACAGTACATTATATACAGTACTTTAGTTACAGTACATTATATACAGTAATTTAGTTATAGTACTTTAGTTACAGTACATTATATACAGTACTTTAGTTACTGTACATTATATACAGTAATTTAGTTATAGTACTTTAGTTACAGTACATTATATACCGTACTTTAGATGCAGTACATTATATACAGTACTTTAGTTACAGTACATTATATACAGTACTTTAGTTACAGTACATTATATACAGTAATTTAGTTATATATTACTTTAGTTACAGTTCATTATATACAGTACTTTAGTTACAGTACATTATATACAGTACTTTAGTTACTGTACATTATATACAGTAATTTAGTTATAGTACTTTAGTTACAGTACTTTATTTACAGTACATTATATACAGTACTTTAGTTAAATATAATATATAATAATATATCCCATTTAGTTTTGTACACTTACAATCGGCTGGGGCCACTACTTTTACATATGGGTGGTCCCAGCGGGAATCGAACCCACGACGCTTGGCGTTGCAAGCGCCATGCTCTACCGACTGAGCCACACAGGACCACACAGTTACAGTACATTATATACAGTACTTTAGTTAGAGTACATTAGTTACAGTAATTTAGTTACAGTATTTTAGATATAGTACTTTAGTTACAGTACTTTATTTACAGTACATTATATACAGTACTTTAGTTACTGTACTTTAGTTACAATACTTTAGTTACAGGATGTTATATACAGTAATTTAGTTATGGTACATTAAATACAGCTCTTTAGTTACAGTACATTATATACCGTACATTAGTTACTGTACTTTAGTTACAGTACATTATATACAGTACTTTAGTTACAGTACTTTAGTTACGGTACTTTAGTTACTGTGCTTTAGTTACAGTACATTATATACAGTACTTTAGTTACAGTACTTTAGTTACAGTACATTAGTTACCATACATTAGTTACATTACTTTAGTTACAGTACATTATGTACAGTACTTTAGTTACAGTACATTATGTACAGTACTTTAGTTATAGTACTTTAGCTGCAGTACATTATACACAGTACTTTAGTTACAGTACATTATATACAGTACTTTAGTTACTGTACTTCAGATACAGTACTTTAGTTACAGTGGCATGAGAGGATCACCTGCTTTGTTATTTGACCTCTTTCAAAACTAAAAGGGCTAAGCCGTTAAAACTCTAAAGAGGCTCAGCTGTTATGAGGGTTCATAATGATGGATAATAACAAGAAAAGTATTTAACACATCCAGGGAACATTTTTAATAAAATCTCGACCAACAGCAGAAATCGTAAAGGCCTACCTAATTTTGGATGCCTCCAAAAATGTTAGTATGAGCGATTTATATGTTTGTTTACTACACTTTCTCCAATAATTACCATGGATTTTGGTGAAAATCCCCTACAGGTCATAACATAACAACCCTACAGATGGACATACTAGTCAGATACACATCCACAGCTCTTTAATGGATCCTGGAAATAAACTAGTTGGACATTCCTATTTTCTTTGTGGCTTTTCTTGTATTTGGATTCAGATTCATGTTGCATTCTGGTACGGTCGGTCGACATTTCCATGACTATATGCAGAGCTAAGTAAAAACACAGACAAACCACCAAGACAAACGTCCACCTTTGAGGTCATTGTTGCTCTTGGATTGTGTTCCGTGTCAGAAATGGTTTACGTGGATTATTAATTGTTCTATAGAGTGAGCGGAGTGGCTTAGGGTTGTCTTGGTGAAGATGAATCTATCATTGCGTGGCCGTGCGCTATACATCTAGAGCTAAATAGCCATCTACAAGTTAAGGTTCCCTTTCATTTAGAGTGACAGGGTGGAAAAGCAATGAGGTAGGTCATAATTATTATGGACTACATGGCTTATGTATTGGGAACTGAGTTTCATGTAACACTTGAGTCAGAAACCTGTTTATTGCGGCATTACTTTTTTGTCCCATTGTGGGATAAGCTACATCCAAATTCAATAAGTTGTGAGGGACGTGACTGAGATCTGATCAGCTGTGAAATTGAGGCTTAAGATCATCAGAGTTGTTTTTTTATTTAGAAAAATAACTCTCTACCCTCTCACTACCAAAATCCACAGTAGAAGCAACGACAGAACCGTGAAGGGAGAAAATAATCAAGAAAGTTGATACCCGAGGGTAGCCTGTTGGAATGGATGTTGTTCTTTCTGTGCATATCTGTATAAGAGACAGATGGGGCATTTTGTACTCCAGACATCTAGTACACATTATGGCATAATCTCAATTGAAAGTGCTATTCAATTCAAGAGTACATACGTTTTATGAGGGTTTGGCAAACCAGCCCTAACGGTGTAAGACAAGGCTTCGGCCTACTGGGCAATGAGTCTCCGTAAGGGAGGGTAGAAAAACACAAGGAAGAATGAGGGGGTGTTTGATGATCACACAGAGAATAATGAAGACTGAGGTGATAGGTATGAACATAGGGAGTGGGGCCTTTAAACCCTGACTCAGGGGTCTTGGATAATTGAATAATTTTGTGGAAGAAACCACAGATATACACTAATGAGTATCAGTAAGTGAATGATGTTAGGTGAGTGGTCAGCTGAATCACTTGGGGTGAAAGTTGAAGAGGTCAGTAAAAAGGTACAACCAACAGAGTCTCGCTCCAGATTCACTTTTTTTCCATCTAGACCAAATTATTGACACCAGGGACGTTGGAGAAACGACCCTGGGGAAGTCTCAATAGTGTAAAATGCATTCCTCTCCTTCCTCTCTTTCCCTTTATCTGTAGTGAAAGACCTGGACAGGTGTAAGCAAATCCCCTGACAGTCTCCTTATTGCCTTCCCAGGACTCCATTTGAGATCATTATAGATCAAGGACAGGGGACAAAAAAAGGGGCAGCAATTCTAGACTATTGAAATGCACCCATCGTCTCAGATGGGGAGGCAGTTGTAGTTGTAATCCAGTACGGTTAAGAAAAGAGATAAGAAAGGTGAGTAGGAAAGGGAGGACATTGTAATGGAGAGAGACAGAAGAAGAGATGGAGTCCAGATGAACAGACATCCAGTGGTAAGAGGGCGTAGAGAACAAGAGACTCAAGTCATATTTATTACGAGCAACGTAATCATTTCTTTATTAAAATGTAGGAATGAGATTTACATAATTGTACAGTAGGGATTTCATTGGATAGTAGGGGGTAGAGTAAGTACCCATAAGAGCCATCGTAATATAGGTTAACATTACCCATGAAGCCATCCTAATATAGGTTAACATTACCCATAAGAGCCATCTTAAAATAGGTTAACATTACCCATAAAGCCATTCTAATATAGGTTAACATTACCCATAAAGCCATTCTAACATAGGTTAACATTACCCATAAGAGCCACCCTAATATAGGTTAACATTACCCATAGAGCCATCTTAATATAGGTTAACATTACCCATAGAGCCATCTTAATATTCGTTAACATTACCCATAAAGCCATCATAATATAGATTAACATTACCCATAGAGCCATCATAATATAGGTTAACATTACCCATAGAGCCATATTAATATTCGTTAACATTACCCATAGAGCCATCATAATATAGGTTAACATTACCCATAGAGCCATATTAATATAGGTTAACATTACCCATAGAGCCATATTAATATAGGTTAACATTACCCATAAAGCCATCATAATATAGGTTAACATTACCCATAGAGCCATATTAATATAGGTTAACATTACCCATAAAGCCATCATAATATAGGTTAACATTACCCATAGAGCCATCTTAATATTCGTTAACATTACCCATAAAGCCATCATAATATAGGTTAACATTACCCATAGAGCCATATTAATATAGGTTAACATTACCCATAAAGCCATCATAATATAGGTTAACATTACCCATAGAGCCATCTTAATATTCGTTAACATTACCAATAGAGCCATATTAATATAGGTTAACATTACCCATATAGCCATCTTAATATTCGTTAACATTACCCATAAAGCCATCATATAGGTTAACATTACCCATAGAGCCATATTAATATAGGTTAACATTACCCATAAAGCCATCATAATATAGGCTAACATTACCCATAGAGCCATATTAATATTCGTTAACATTACCCATAAAGCCATCATAATATAGGTTAACATTACCCATAGAGCCATCTTAATATTCATTAACATTACCCATAAAGCCATCATAATATAGGTTAACATTACCCATAGAGCCATATTAATATAGGTTAACATTACCCATAAAGCCATCATAATATAGGTTAACATTACCCATAGAGCCATGTTAATATAGGTTAACATTACCCATAAACCCATCCTAATATAGGTTAATTTTACCCAAAACAGTCAGCTTATTATTGGTTATATTACCCAAAACAGTCAGCTTAAAATACGTGGGATGGAAAACAGTCAAACATGGTAGGCTTCTTGTTCAATAGGTTTGTTCAAGGTTTGATATTATGCAGCATCTATGACTCATTTTGGCTACTTTAACCATGAGCAAACATTTCATAACTCAAAAATCACACTTAACCGATATTCTTTCACAACATCAACACACACACACACACACACACACACACACACACACACACACACACACACACACACACACACACACACACACACACACACACACACACACACACACACACACACACACACACACACACAATGAATAAGCAATATAACTCTCTATTTCGGCTCCATCATAAACAAGTAGTAAAAATGTATTTTCCTCCTGGGGTGTGTGTGTGTGTGTGTGTGTGTGTGTGTGTGTGTGTGTGTGTGTGTGTGTGTGTGTGTGTGTGTGTGTGTGTGTGTGTGTGTGTGTGTGTGTGTGTGTGTGTGTGTGTGTGTGTTTTATACTGAGTGTGTAGTTAAAAGTGTGTCCAGCTCTTAAACGTCCTTTCCAGTTCTGAACAGGATTGAGGGCTCTCTCTGTGTGGGGATGATGCTCTCTCTGTGTGGGGATGATGCTCTCTGTGTGGGGATGATGCTCTCTCTGTGTGGGGATGATGCTCTCTGTGTGGGGATGATGCTCTCTGTGTGGGGATGATGCTCTCTGTGTGGGGATGATGCTCTCTGTGTGGGGATGATGCTCTCACTGTGTGGGGATGATACTCTCACTGTGTGGGGATGATGCTCTCTGTGTGTGGTGGATGATGCTCTCACTGTGTGGTGGATGATGCCCTATGTGTTGTGGATGATGCTCTCGCTGTGTGGTGGATGATGCCCTATGTGTAAACGAAGATGCCCTCTGTGTGTGGTGGATGATGCCCTATGTGTTGTGGATGATGCTCTCGCTGTGTGGTGGATGATGCCCTATGTGTAAACGAAGATGCCCTCTGTGTGTGGTGGATGATGCCCTATGTGTGGTGGATGATGCTCTATGTGTGTGGTGGATGATGCCCTCTGTGTGTTGTAGATGATGCTCTCACTGTGTGGTGGATCATGCCCTATGTGTGATGGACGATGCCCTCTGTGTGTGGTGGATGATGCTCTCTGTGTGGTGGATGATGCTCTCTGTGTGTGGTGGATGATGCCCTATGTGTGGTGGATGATGCCCTCCGTGTGGTGGATGATGCTCTCTCTCTGTGGTGGATGATGCTCTCTGTGTGGTGGATGATGCTCTCTGTGTGTGGTGGATTATGCCCTATGTGTGGTGGATGATGCTCTCTCTCTCTGTGGTGGATGATGCTCTTTGTGTGCTGAATGATGTGTGTGGATAACACTCGGCAATCAGTGGCTCAGCACTCTGAGGACTGTCAATCCAGGTGATAATAATAATTATCTGTGAGTCTGTGGATACTCAAGCGCACAGGCATCCAGAAATGAAGGAAAGAAAGCATCTGCTCACCTCCCTAGAGACTAATACAGAGAGAAAGCACCTGCCTACCACCCTAGAGACTGATACAGAGAGAAAGTCTCCACTCACCACTCTAGAGAGTAATACAGAGAGAAAGTCTCTGCTCACCACCCTAGAGACAAATAGAGAGAAATTCTCTGCTTACCACCCTAGAGACAAATACAGAGAGAAAGTCTCTACTCACCACCCTAGAGACTAATACAGAGAAAGCCTCTGCTCACCACCCTAGAGACTAATACAGAGAGAATGTCTCTGCTCACCACCCCAGAGACTAGTAGAGAGAAAGTCTCTGCTCACCAGTCTAGAGACTAATACAGAGAGAAAGAAAGAGAGAGTAACTGGCCATACATATGTAAAGTTATAAATAAAATTTAGCAAAGCTAAAAATGTTCAAAGCTCAGACGAAGTTGATGTGTACATGTGGGCTTCTTTAAGGTGAGATGGTGCATCTCCAGGGCTCCATTCACATTTCAAACAATGATGTCATGGTACCTTTCCCTTCAATGTTGGTCCTAATTCCAGCGCTATAACAGTTTTCACCATGGTGAAAGTCTACTGTATAAAGGAGTAACTCTTGTAAATACCGTACTATTCTGTAAACCAGACCCTGTAAATACCGTACTATGTTGTACACCAGACTCTGTAACTACCATACTATGCTGTAAACCAGACCCTGTAACTACCGTACTATGCTGTATACCAGACTCTGTAAATACCGTACTATGTTGTAAACCAGACCCTGTAACTACCGTACTATGCTGTAAACCAGACCCTGTAACTACCGTACTATGCTGTACACCAGACCCTGTAACTACCGTACTATGCTGTACACCAGACTCTGTAAATACCGTACTATGCTGTAAACCAGACCCTGTAAATACCATAATATGCTGTATACCACACCCTGTAAATAGCGTACTATGCTATAAACCAGACCCTGTAACTACCGTACTATGTTGTATACCAGACCCTGTAACTACCGTACTATGCTGTACACCAGACCCTGTAACTACCGTACTATGTTGTATACCAGACCCTGTAAATACCGTACTATGCTGTATACCAGACCCTGTAACTACCGTACTATGTTGTATACCAGACCCTGTAAATACCGTACTATGCTGTATACCAGACCCTGTAACTACCGTACTATGTTGTATACCAGACCCTGTAAATACCGTACTATGTTGTAAACCAGACCCTGTAACTACCGTACTATGCTGTACACCAGACCCTGTAACTACCGTAATATGTTGTATACCAGACCCTGTAAATACCGTACTATGCTGTATACCAGACCCTGTAACTACCGTACTATGTTGTATACCAGACCCTGTAACTACCGTACTATGCTGTACACCAGACTCTGTAACTACCGTACTATGCTGTAAACCAGACCCTGTAACTACCGTACTATGCTGTATACCAGACCCTGTAACTACCGTACTATGCTGTAAACCAGACCCTGTAACTACCGTACTATGCTGTATACCAGACTCTGTAACTACCGTACTATGCTGTATACCAGACCC
The DNA here is from genome assembly GCF_036934945.1 of Oncorhynchus masou masou. Taxonomy (NCBI): domain Eukaryota; kingdom Metazoa; phylum Chordata; class Actinopteri; order Salmoniformes; family Salmonidae; genus Oncorhynchus; species Oncorhynchus masou. The sequence continues at coordinate 51,211,475 of NC_088232.1, forward strand.
TGTAAATACCGTACTATGCTGTACACCAGACTCTGTAACTACCGTACTATGCTGTATACCAGACCCTGTAAATACGTACTATGCTGTATACCAGACCCTGTAAATACCGTACTATGCTGTACACCAGACTCTGTAACTACCGTACTATGCTGTACACCAGACTCTGTAACTACCGTACTATGCTGTATACCAGACCCTGTAAATACGTACTATGCTGTATACCAGACCCTGTAAATACCGTACTATGCTGTACACCAGACTCTGTAACTACCGTACTATGCTGTACACCAGACTCTGTAACTACCGTACTATGCTGTACACCAGACTCTGTAACTACCGTACTATGCTGTATACCAGACCCTGTAAATACGTACTATGCTGTATACCAGACCCTGTAACTACCGTACTATGCTGTACACCAGACTCTGTAACTACCGTACTATGCTGTACACCAGACTCTGTAACTACCGTACTATGCTGTATACCAGACCCTGTAACTACCATACTATGCTGTATACCAGACCCTGTAAATACCGTACTATGCTGTACACCAGACTCTGTAACTACCGTACTATGTTGTATACCAGACCCTGTAAATACCGTACTATGCTGTACACCAGACTCTGTAACTACCGTACTATGCTGTAAACCAGACCCTGTAACTACCGTACTATGCTGTATACCAGACCCTGTAACTACCGTACTATGCTGTATACCAGACCCTGTAAATACCGTACTATGCTGTACACCAGACCCTGTAACTACCGTACTATGCTGTAAACCAGACTCTGTAAATACCGTACTATGCTGTATACCAGACCCTGTAAATACCGTACTATGCTGTACACCAGACTCTGTAAATACCGTACTATGCTGTAAACCAGACTCTGTAAATACCGTACTATGCTGTAAACCAGACCCTGTAACTACCATACTATGCTGTAAACCAGACCCTGTAACTACCGTACTATGCTGTAAACCAGACCCTGTAACTACCGTACTATGCTGTAAACCAGACTCTGTAAATACCGTACTATGCTGTAAACCAGACCCTGTAACTACCGTACTATGCTGTAAACCAGACCCTTTAAATACCGTACTATGCTGTAAACCAGACCCTGTAACTACCGTACTATGCTGTAAACCAGACCCTGTAACTACCGTACTATGCTGTACACCAGACTCTGTAACTACCGTACTATGCTGTATACCAGACCCTGTAAATACCGTACTATGCTGTACACCAGACCCTATAAATACTGTACTATGCTGTACACCAGAACCAACTTTGGTTTGTCTTTATTTAGTATGGTCAGGGCGAGAGTTGATGTGGGCAGTCTGTTTGTGTTTCTATGTTTTTCTATTTCTGTGTTTGGCCTGATATGGTTCTCAATCAGAAGCAGCTGTTTATTTGTCCCTGATTGAGAACCATATTTAGGTAGCCTGGGTTTCACTGTTGGTTTGTGGGTGTGTCAGTGTTTGTGCCACACGGGACTGTTTCGGTTCGTTTATATTCACTTGATTGTTTTTGTATTTCATAGTGTTCAGTCTTTTCTATTAAAACATGGACACTTACCACGCTGCGTATTGGTCCGATCCTTGCTACACCTCTTCAGACGAAGAGGAGGAAATCTGCCGTTACACAACAAAACTTCAGCCCATCCCTGTAAGCTAATTTCAGGGAAACAACCATCAGGTCACTGAAGTCAGTGGCTGGGAGAAGACAGTGAAATGGGCCATGATTCACTCAATGTGGCGCCTTTCGTTGTGGCGATTTCCCCCCTAAATGACATGTATAAAGAGCTGTTGATTTACGCAGCAGAAAAAGAGGGGGGAAGAGAAGAAGAAGATGGAGGAGAGAAAAAGCAGAACTAGAGATTAGAACACTGCTGTAGAACAGAGACCTTCTACATTGCTCCAGATCAGAGACTCAGAACATAGACTTAGTACAGTTCTAAAGAACAGAGACTTTGAACACGTCTCCAGAACAGACTTAGAACAGTGCTCCTGAACAGAGACCTTTAACAGTCCTCCAGATCAGAATTGTTCTACAGATCAGAGACTTAGAATACTTCTACAGAACATAGACAAAGAACAATGCAAAAGAACAGAGACTTTGAGAGATGCTTTGAAAAGTGCTACAGAACATAGACTTAGAAGAGAACTCCTGGACAGAGACTTGAAACAATTTTCCAGGACAGCGTCTCAGATCAATGTTACAGAACAGAGACATAGAACCATGCTCCAAAACAGAGGCTTAGAACAGTACTACAGAACAGAGACTCAGATCATAGACTACAGTGCTACAGAACAGAGACTTGGTACAGAAACTTAGAATAGAGACTTAGAACAGTGCTCCAGAACAGAGACTTAGAAAACTGCTACAGAACAGAGACTTATAACAGTGCTCCAGAACAGAGACTTAGAAAACTGCTACAGAACAGAGACTTATAACAGTGCTCCAGAACAGTGACTTAGAACAGTGACTTAGAACAAAGACTTAGAACAGGGACTTAGAACAGTGCTCCAGAACAGAGACTTAGAAAACTGCTACAGAACAGAGACTTAGAACAGAGACTTAGAACAGTGCTCCAGAACAGAGACTTAGAACAGTGCTCCAGAACAGAGACTTAGAACAGTGACTTAGAACAAAGACTTAGAACAGAGACTTAGAACAGTGCTCCAGAACAGAGACTTAGAACAGTGCTCCAGAACAGTGACTTAGAACTGTGCTCCAGAATAGTGACCTAGAACAGAGCTCCAGAACAGTGACTTAGAACAGTGCTCCAGAACAGAGACTTAGAACAGTGCTCCAGAACTGAGACGTAGAACAGTGATCCAGAACAGTGACTTAGACCAGTGCTCCAGAACAGAACTGTGGCTCCTGTCTTCTTTGAGATGGACTGCTGCTGGAACCAGCGAACAGCCAAGGGTCAAGGTCTACTGTTATAGGATCCCTCTTTTTGGGATGTTTCTCTTAACAAAGTGGAACAGTGCCAAGGAATATACAGAGTTGCGTGAGGGGTGGTTGTTGGTGTGTGTGTGTGTTTCTGTGCGTCCGTGTGTGTGTGTGTGTGTGTGTGTGTGTGTGTGTGTGTGTGTGTGTGTGTGTGTGTGTGTGTGTGTGTGTGTGTGTGTGTGTGTGTGTGTGTGTGTGTGTGTGTGTGTGTGTGTGTGTGTGTGTGTGTGTGTGTGTAGGGGGTGAGGTGCTCCCTTCCAGCCAGTCAGTGGACAATTTACAAGGGGCTTCTGTTTTGAAGATAGTTTCTTAGGAAACAGAATAATAGAGACAAGTACAGGAACCTGTCAAACTGTAAAGGGCACACTGAGCCAATGCAGGAAGTAGAAAGAAAAAGTGATATCTCGTTAAAATCATTTTTGTTTAGTTCTACCAAGATGTGGTATTTCTGCTTCCCAATGACATTGTTTAATGAGGTTGCTGGGAACTAAACTGTTTCTGGAAGTTGAAACACTTTAGATAGCTTCCTTATGGTCCTGTTTAACTTCAAACCACAGAGTTAGCCTTCGTTTAAGTGGTGTTTTCTGCAGGTTGGATAAGGTTATCTGTTGTAAGTGTTTGCAGGTTAGATAAGGTTACCTGTTGTAAGGTTTGAGCAGGTTAGATAAGGTTACCTGTTGTAAGTATTTGCAGGTTGGATAAGGTTACCTGTTGTAAGGGTTTGAGCAGGTTGGATAAGGTTACCTGTTGTAAGGGTTTGAGCAGGTTGGATAAGGTTACCTGTTGTAAGGGTTTGAGCAGGTTAGATAAGGTTACCTGTTGTAAGGGTTTGAGCAGGTTGGATAAGGTTACCTGTTGTAAGGGTTTGAGCAGGTTAGATTAGGTTACCTGTTGTAAGGGTTTGAGCAGGTTGGATAAGGTTACCTGTTGTAAGGGTTTGAGCAGGTTGGATAAGGTTACCTGTTGTAAGGGTTTGAGCAGGTTGGATAAGGTTACCTGTTGTAAGTATTTGCAGGTTGGATAAGGTTACCTGTTGTAAGGGTTTGAGCAGGTTGAATAAGGTTACCTGTTGTAAGGGTTTGAGCAGGTTGGATAAGGTTACCTGTTGTAAGGGTTTGAGCAGGTTGGATAAGGTTACCTGTTGTAAGGGTTTGAGCAGGTTAGATGACGTTACCTGTTGTAAGGGTTTGAGCAGGTTGGATAAGGTTACCTGTTGTAAGGGTTTGAGCAGGTTGGATAAGGTTACCTGTTGTAAGGGTTTGAGCAGGTTGGGTAAGGTTACCTGTTGTAAGGGTTTGAGCAGGTTGGATGACGTTACCTGTTGTAAGGGTTTGAGCAGGTTGGATAAGGTTACCTGTTGTAAGGGTTTGAGCAGGTTAGATGACGTTACCTGTTGTAAGGGTTTGAGCAGGTTGGATAAGGTTACCTGTTGTAAGGGTTTGAGCAGGTTGGATAAGTTTACCTGTTGTAAGGGTTTGAGCAGGTTGGATAAGGTTACCTGTTGTAAGTGTTTGAGCAGGTTGGATAAGGTTACCTGTTGTAAGGGTTTGAGCAGGTTGGATAAGGTTACCTGTTGTAAGTGTTTGAGCAGGTTGGATAAGGTTACCTGTTGTAAGGGTTTGAGCAGGTTAAATGAGGTTACCTGTTGTAAGGGTTTGAGCAGGTTAAATGAGGTTACCTGTTGTAAGGGTTTGAGCAGGTTAAATGAGGTTACCTGTTGTAAGGGTTTGAGCAGGTTAAATAAGGTTACCTGTTGTAAGGGTTTGAGCAGGTTAAATGAGGTTACCTGTTGTAAGGGTTTGAGCAGGTTAAATGAGGTTACCTGTTGTAAGGGTGGAAAGTAACTCATCCTGTAGATCTACATCACAACATAAAACAAAGTGGCAGTGCAAGGATAAGACATTTCAAAAAGCCAAAGATTAAAATGAACTTTTACAGATCAAAACGAGCCAATTTTGGCCTCTGTCGTTGGTGAATTTGTGAAATTAAGAGACTTCTTTGAGCCAGGTTTACCCCCAAACATCCATGGCTGAGCTCAACTTGCACTTTGGCTATAGCACGTTGCGCTTGTGAAGTGTTAAGATGGTCCCACTTGAGATAGCCATAGCTTCTTCTCTCCTGTCATCATTGGCCTCAGCACTGTATGAAGTGATACGTATATTGACCCTGGTAATGGAATGACTGGCTCAGCATGAGGAACATTGTTGGAAACCGATGGATCTCAGTGGGTTTGTGACTGTGTCATAATCACGTACAGTACCAGTCAAAAGTTTGGACACACCTATTCATTCCAGAGTTTTTCTTTATTTGACTATTTTCTGCATTGTAAAATAATAGTCAAGACATCCAAACTATGAAAAAACACATATCGAATCATGTAGTAACCAAAAAAGTGTTAAACAAATCAAAGTATATGTAATATTTTATATTCTTCAAAGTAGCCACCCTTTGCTTTGATGTCATCTTTGCACACTCTTGGCATTCTCTCAACCGGTTTCACCTGGAATGCTTTTCCAACAGCCTTGAAGGAGTTCCCACATAGGCTGAGCACTTGTTGGCTGCTTTTCCTTCACTCTGCGGTTGAACTCATCCCAAACTATATCAATTGGGTTGTGTTCGGGTGATTGTGGAGACCAGATCATCTGATGCAGCACTCCATCACTCTCCCTCTTTGTCAAATATCCCTTACACAGCCTGCAGGTGTGTTGGGTCATTGTCCTGTTGAAAAACAAATGATAGTCTCACTAAGCGCAAACCAGATGGGATTTCGTATCACCACAGAATGCTGTGGTAGCCATGCTGGTTAAGTGTACCTTGAATTCTAAATAAATCACTTGGTGTCACAAGCAAAGCAGCCAACACCATAACACCTCCTTCTCTGTGCTTCATGGTGGGAACTACACATTTGGAGATCATCCATTCACCTACTCTGCATCTCACAAAGACAAGGCGGTTGGAACCAAAAATCTAAATATGGAATCCTCAGACCAAAGACCATTGCTCGTTTCTTGGCCCAAGTCTCTTCATCTCATTGGTTTCCTTTAGTGGTGGTTTCTTTACAGCAATTCGATCATGAAGGCCCGATTCACGCAGTCTCCTCTGAACAGTTGATGTTGAGATGGGTCTGTTACTTGAACTCCGTGAAGCATTTATTTGGTCTCCAATCTGAGGTGCAGTTAATTCTAATGTACTTATCCCCTTGCAGCAGAGGTAACTCTGGGTCTTCCTTTCCTGTAGCGGTCCTCGTGAGAGCCAGTTTCATCATAGCACTTGATGGTTTTTGCGACTGCACTTAATGAAACTTTCAAAGTTCTTGAAATTTTCCGTATTGACTGACCTTCATGTTTTAAAGTAATGATGGACTGTCGTTTCTCATTGCTTATTTGAGCTGTTCTTACCATAATATGGACATGGTCTTTTACCAAACAGGGTTATCTTCTGTATACCACCTTACCTTGACACAAGACAACTGATTGGCTCAATCGCATTAAGAAGGAAAGAAATTCCACAAATGAACTTTTAACAAGGCACACCTGTTAATTGAAACGCATTCCAGGTGACTACCTCGTGAAGCTGGTAGAGAATTCCAAGAGTGTGCAAAGCTGTCATCAATGCAAATGTTGGCTACTGTGAAAAATCTAACATGAAGTATATTTTAATTTGTTTAGCACTTATTTCGTTACTACATGATTCCATATGCGTTATTTCATAGTTTTAATGTCTTCACTATTATTCTACAATGTAGAAAATAATTTTAAAATATAAAGAAAGACCCTGGAATAAGTAGGTGCGTCCAAACGTTTCACTGGTGCAGTATATTATCAGGGCCATCGCAGCTCCATCTCCTGAATCGGGTTCCACACAATTCAAGGATTGTGTCCACATACTCTGAGGTAGTCTGAGCTGGCTAGTGTCATGGTTCTGCAAAGTCAATGATCAGATGGATCTGAAAGTCCTACTGCATGGTCTGCTGGGATGTTTTTCCATGTTGTGAGTCTTTGACGCCGACAACACAAGGGACATTATTCCACTTCTGACTCTGACATCACTGATATAAACTGCTGACTTTGACCTCAAATGGCAGCCTTAGGTTAGCAGCGCCAGTAGTAGCTCCATAGTTCAGTAATCACTGGGGATACTAAATAAACCCCATTTCACAGAGGTTTGGCTGTCTGTGTTTACTGGCTGCAGTACACCTTGTTTGCTTTGTGGGGCCTTTTGCACATCGTTTAAATATGATTAAGGACGGACTTTGAATGTGATGGTGTTTTTCTTTCTGTTTTTTTTTATATTGGATGAGGAATGAGTGTGAATGTGTTTTTGTGATTAACCAGATGGACAGTGATGCCCTCAGGGACACGCTAGCTTGGACTGCAGGTGGCAATGCAGGGGCCACATCCCTGCTCTCATGCACGGTGCAACCTCAACACAAAACTGAAAATAACCAAACCAGAAAGCACCTATGTAAAACAGCCAGGAAGTAAGAACCACGTTTTCCATATATGGTAGTGATGTCATCCTTTAGTTTTGAAGAACTGATGCTTGTGTAGACAAGAAGTACCTTTTTTTTACCTATACACAGAAAATCGAGTTATATGTCGTGAGAGAGCACAAGACAACATCGTAAATTAAATGGGTTTCATCACAGTTTACAAGTGTGATAAATGTGATGTTATGTGAAGATATTATTTGAATGACCAATGGGTGTCCTAAACTACTGTAGGGTCTAATCACAGAAAACAACACCGAAAAGGGATTGTCTTTTGATCTTTGATTATTTTAAGTCATTGGCTAGTGTGCGTCACTTGACCGAACATCATTGGTGTCTTACCTCATCTAACCTGCTCAAACCCTTACAACAGGTAACCTTATCCAACCTGCTCAAACCCTTACAACAGGTAACCTTATCCAACCTGCTCAAACCCTTACAACAGGTAACCTTATCCAACCTGCTCAAACCCTTACAACAGGTAACCTTATCCAACCTGCTCAAACCCTTACAACAGGTAACCTTACCCAACCTGCTCAAACCCTTACAACAGGTAACCTTATCCAACCTGCTCAAACCCTTACAACAAGTAACCTCATCCAACCTGCTCAAACCCTTACAACAAGTAACCTCATCCAACCTGCTCAAACCCTTACAACAGGTAACCTTATCCAACCTGCTCAAACCCTTACAACAAGTAGCCTTATCCAACCTGCTCAAACCCTTACAACAAGTAACCTCATCCAACCTGCTCAAACCCTTACAACAGGTAACCTTATCCAACCTGCTCAAACCCTTACAACAGGTAACCTTATCCAACCTGCTCAAACCCTTACAACAGGTAACCTTATCCAACCTGCTCAAACCCTTACAACAGGTAACCTTACCCAACCTGCTCAAACCCTTACAACAGGTAACCTTATCCAACCTGCTCAAACCCTTACAACAAGTAACCTCATCCAACCTGCTCAAACCCTTACAACAAGTAACCTCATCCAACCTGCTCAAACCCTTACAACAGGTAACCTTATCCAACCTGCTCAAACCCTTACAACAAGTAGCCTTATCCAACCTGCTCAAACCCTTACAACAAGTAACCTCATCCAACCTGCTCAAACCCTTACAACAGGTAACCTTATCCAACCTGCTCAAACCCTTACAACAGGTAACCTTATCCAACCTGCTCAAACCCTTACAACAGGTAACCTTATCCAACCTGCTCAAACCCTTACAACAGGTAACCTTACCCAACCTGCTCAAACCCTTACAACAGGTAACCTTATCCAACCTGCTCAAACCCTTACAACAAGTAACCTCATCCAACCTGCTCAAACCCTTACAACAGGTAACCTTATCCAACCTGCTCAAACCCTTACAACAGGTAACCTTATCCAACCTGCTCAAACCCTTACAACAGGTAACCTTACCCAACCTGCTCAAACCCTTACAACAGGTAACCTTATCCAACCTGCTCAAACCCTTACAACAAGTAACCTCATCCAACCTGCTCAAACCCTTACAACAGGTAACCTCATCCAACCTGCTCAAACCCTTACAACAGGTAACCTTATCCAACCTGCTCAAACCCTTACAACAGGTAACCTTATCCAACCTGCTCAAACCCTTACAACAGGTAAACTCATCTAACCTGCTCAAACCCTTACAACAGGTAACCTTATCCAACCTGCTCAAACCCTTACAACAAGTAACCTTATCCAACCTGCTCAAACCCTTACAACAGGTAACCTTATCCAACCTGCTCAAACCCTTACAACAGGTAACCTCATCTAACCTGCTCAAACCTGACAACCTTATCCAACCTGCTCAAACCCTTACAACAAGTAACCTTATCTAACCTGCTCAAACCCTTACAACAGGTAACCTTATCTAACCTGATCAAACCTCATTGGCTAGTGTGCATCACCTGGAGAACCTTTCCAATCCCCAAGAATCCTCCACAATGGTTTGCTCATTTCAACAGTGGCCCCCGATTTCTGTTTCCAATTATAACTGTAGGGTCTCCCTACTTGTATTCTGAGGCTTGCTTGATGTCTGTTTTTGTGAGCTTTCAAGTGGAATAAACCAAAGTACGACTGTTCCAGTCTGTTATAGGTAAAGACCTGCAGTAAGCAGGATTTACCACAGTCACATTAGTCAAAGACAAGGGTAATTTACCCACATTTCTCAAAGGTTAACATGATTATTCCTTAGGCATAGGATTTACCATCTTATCCTGAGAAGATTGGTAGAGCTCAAAGATTCAAAGTGGTGTATGTAAAACCTTGGCGTTGTCACCAAAAATAACACAAAGTGATGCTGCTTCCTTGTTAGGACGTAGGCCATTAAAATACAGGGAAAATATCTAGAGAGTTCCCACGTGCATGTAATCAACCATCAGAAACTAGGAAGGTCCGTTTTCCATTACCAAATTGAAGGGAGGCCATGAGAAGCCAGGCTTGGCCAAAACCAAAGGAATGAACTGTACAAAGGCAAACTTCATGGCACACTGACTTTCACTCAGAGCTGAGATCCCATTTGCACTCTTGCGCTCTCTCCTCTGTGCTAGTAACTTCCGTGTGGAACGAAATAGAAGTGAATGAACTCCCAACTGGAGGAGCTTCAGACTTTGCCAAAGTCACAACAATACAAAATAATGTGACACCTACACAAAGACAGTGATGTTGCGTTGAAAAGGAGACTGGTCAACTCACATGCTATCTGTCAGGATGATGTCAGGACCACACATCCATCCAGGGAGGTCTACCATGTTTTAACTCAAATTCCAAGTGCTCCATTTGTTGTGTTAATTTGTTGGGTAGCTGCGGTCACAAACAGAAAACATCTGTGATTTCACAATCAAGAGGTAGAGCTACTGGCAGAACTACGGAGGAGCTAAGTGATTGTTGCAGATTTTTTTGGTTAATTTAAGGGAGATCGGTTGCCCCGTGTGGGTCCTGTGGTCTCAGGAATGGGTTTAAAAATAGTAATTTGCGGGAAAGGGAAGCCAAAGCATCAATGATGTAATGATGATGAGAATTACAGAGTTCTGGTTTGGGCCTGGGCCGAACGACCTATTTTTTCTATTTTTTGTATGATCTTTTTTGGGAGGCACTGCATGCCCGTTCAGTAATCCTGGTTCGGCCTCTCTGAAGGCTTTACACCATCAAGCCAGGTTCCAACACAATCAAAAGGAAGAAGTAAAGGAAAATCTTTGGATTGTTATTTTCATGTGGTATTAATTTGACTATTACTCATATGAAATGGGGATACACTGTAGTAAGTCATGTTTGAGGACTCAAATGATGCCAAAGAAATATTAAGGGACAGATTTATCAATCTTGTCATCCCAAACTTCATATCAGATCAATTAAACCTTTATTGTGTAGCAGAACTACAGTAAAACATGAAACTCTTAACCTTAAACCTTAATTCATTCTCCTTCTGGTAGAATTTATTTGATCGTCTTTTATGTTTTATTATTTCCAGGAAACAAACAGGTGCTTGTGTTGAAACCAAATGTCTTATTCCAAACCGTCTGTAGCCAAATACAGGAACATGAATGGGCTTTAAATTGAACTCCAACCCTAACTTTGGGCCGGAGGTGGAAATGTTTAACCGGAAACAAACTTTAAAAACCTTTTTCTGCCTCTCTCACCTTATATGGAGTGATTGGAGTAGTTGTACGCACTGAGGTCTGCGGTGTGTGGGCTTGTTTCATTTAACAGGGCCATGTTGAAAGAGTGCAATTAACACAGGCGGCCATTAAATACTTGAGCTGCTTCTGGATCCTGAAAACAAATCACCTCCTCCTTTCCTCCAAAATTGTTTCTGCATCACGTTTCCTCTGGCAATGAACAGCCCAGCTCAAAGCACATTACCGCTTACAATGTACAGCACCCTTACACCATGGAACAACTCTTAATGTCAAAATGAAAGATGATAATGCATAAATTAATAGCAACCACATGTTGACTCTCTACCTTTTGCCTTTCTCTCACTCACTCACTCTCTCCATCTCTTTTTCACTGCTCACATGTCGAATGTGCCAGAAAGGTTATATTACACTCTAATCAAATTAAACTTTGAAACAATAAACATGGAAGACTGGGTATAAACTGGGAAATATTTTGGGGTTGGTGGGAAATCTCAACCCGGTTCAATATTTTGTAACATTTTACAAGGTTCCATTGACAGAGAGTTTTACAAGATGTTTGTTGTTTGTCAATCTCTCTCTATCCCAGTCTGCTGTCCCCACTTGCTTCAAGATGTCCACCATTGTTCCTGTACTCAGGAAAGCAAAGGTAACTGAACTAAATTACTTTCACCCCGTAGCACTCACTTCTGAAGTGCTTTGAGAGGCAAGTTAAGGATCATACCATCTCTACCTTTCCTGACACCCTAGACCCACTTCAATTTGCTTATCACCCCAATAGATCCACAGACGATGCAATCCCCATTGCACTGCAAACTGCCCTATCCCATCTGGACAAACGGAATACCTGCAGTATGTAAGAATGCTGTTCATTGACTACAGCTCAGCCTTCAACACCATAGTGCCCTCCAAGCTCATCATTAAGCTTGAGGCCCTGGGTCGGAACCCCGTCCTGTGAAACGGATTCTGGACTGCCTGATGGGCCGCCCCCAGGTAGTGAAGGCTGATCCTAAACACAAGGGCCCCACAAGGATGCGTTCTCAGCCCCTTCCAGTACTACCTGTTCACCCATGACTGCGTGGCCCACAGACGACTCCAACTCAATCATCAGTTTGAACTGTATGTAGAACTCTGAGATATAATTGCGATGAGGCATATCTCTGGGGAAGGGTATAAAATGCTGGAATGGCTTCAGAACAAGAATGTGAAAGTCCTTGACTGGCCCAGCCAAAGCCCCGACTTGAATCCCATTTAAAATCTGTGAAAAGACTTCAAGATTACAGGCTACAGCCGTTCCCCATCTAACTTAACAGAGACTGAGAAAATGAAGAATGGGAGAGAATCCTCAAATCCAGATGTGCAAAGCTGATGCAGACATACCCAAGACGACTCAAAGCTATAATCACCACCAAAGGTGCTTCTACAAAGTATTGACTCAGGGGTGTGAATACTTAAGTAAATTAGATTTCTGTATTTCATATTTTTTATACATTTGCTAAACATTTCTAAAAACATATTTTCATTTTGCTATTATGAGGTATTGTGTGTAGAATAATTCAGAATCCATTTTGAATTCAGGCCGTAACACAACAAAATGTGGAATAAGTCAAGGGGTATGAATACTTTCTGAAGGCACGATACATCTGTCAGAGTTCAAACTTTGGGGCCATTACTGGAACGTGAACTGAAATTGGGATTTGAGTCAACAGAGGCCGATGACGAGAGAATTTCTTCCCAATTTGTTATTTCTATCCCAATACACAACCATTATTTATCCTTGGAAGATTCTGTTTCAAATAAGCTTTCTGCACTGTGAGACCCTGCACTGTAAATCACCAACCATTTTGTTTAGAGTGAAAACATGAGCGGAAATTCACAGCCAGCATCCAGAGAGATTGACATGCTCTTTGCTACTGCAAGGCCATAGACCCTCAGCCACTGCTTCTGGTCTGATGAAAAGAGTTTAAAGTTTCCTTTGCCGAGAATGGATTTATCATGTTGCACTTGAGGTCACTGTGTTGCTATTGCAGATATCAAAGCCTTTGAATCATGTTTGCTGAGTATAAGAGGCAACTATGTTGAATAACTGTATGGCTGGAGTGTATAGGAAAAGTGAGTGGCATGGGGATGAGGAGCTTTGGTGGCAATTTTCGTTAAGGTCAAGTTTGTTGTTTTGCAAAGAGCTAATATTTATTTTGTGTTCATCTTCCTTTGATCAGACATAAACTCAGCAAAAAAAGAAATCCCTTTTTCAGGACCCTGTCTTTCAAAGATAATTCGTAAAAATCCAAATAACTTCACAGATCTTCATTGTAAAGGGTTTAAACACTGTTTCCCATGCTTGGTCAATGAACAATAAGCAATACATTCACATGCACCTGTGAAACGGTCGTTAAGACACTTACAGCTTAGACAATAAGCTGTTAGTAGACAATTAAGTAGACAATTAAGTAGACAATTAAGGTCACAGTTATGAAAACTTAGGACACTAAAGAGGCCTTTCTACTGACTCTGAAAACCACCAAAAGAAATACGCCCAGGGTCCCTGTTCATCTGTTTGAACGGGCCTTGGGAATCCTGCAAGGAGGCATGAGGACTGTAGTTGTGGCCAGGGAAATAAATTGCAATGTCCGTACTGTGAGATGCCTAAGACAGCGCTACAGGGAGACAGGATGGACAGTTGATCGTCCTCGCAGCGGCAGACCAGGTGTAACAACACCTGCACAGGATCAGTACATCCGAACATCAAACCTGCAGGACAGTTACAGCACGGCAAAAACAACGGCCCGAGTTACACCAGGAATGCATATTCCCTCCATCAGTGCTCAGACTGTTCACAATAGGCTGAGAGAGGCTGGACTGAAGGCTTGTAGGCCTGTTGTAAGGCAGGTCCTCACCAGACATCATCGGAAACAACGTTGCGTATGGGCACAAACCCACCCTCGCTGGACCAGACAGAACTGGTCTGGGGCGGTGTGTCACAGCATCATCGAACTGAGATTGTTGTCATTGCAGGGAATCTCAACGCTGTGCGTTACAGGGAAGACATCCTCCTCCTTCATGTGGTACCCTTCCTGCAGATTCATCCTGATATGAACCTCCAGCATGACAATGCCACCAATCATACTGCTCATTCTGTGCGTGATTTCCTGCAAGACAGGAATGCCAGTGTTCTGCCATGGCCAGCAAAGAGCCCGGATGTCAATCCCATCGAGCACATCTGGGACCTGTTGGATCCAAGGGTGAGGGCTTGGGCCATTTCCCCCAGAAATGTCTGGGAACTTGCAGGTGCCTTGGTGGAAGATTGGGATAACATCTCACAACAAGAACAGACAAATCTGGTGCAGTCCATGAGGATGAGATGCACTGCAGTACCTAATGCAGCTGTCTGTTACTTTTGATTTTGACCCCCCCCTTTTGTTCAGGGACACATAATTTAATTTTGTTTAGTCACATGTCTGCTGAACTTGTTCAGTTTATGTCTCAGTTGTTGAATCATGTTATGTTCATACAAATATTTACACATGTTAGGTTTGCTGAAAATAAACGCAGTTGACAGTGAGAGGACGTTTATTTTTTTGCTGAGTTTAGTTACTGTCCACTTCTTGCTTCTTAAAACATATCTTAAGTGCTCTAAAAGTATTGTGTTAAATATTACTACATGTTGTGGCAACTGTCAAAACAGTCAAGTCCAAGAACAGCATGTGACAGTTCCGGTGAACAAAATGAGGTTGCAACTTCATAGATGGTTCATGATTGGTTATAGCTCAATGTGTACCTAAAATTGAAGAAATGGCACTGATTGGGGCACACTTTAAAATAAATCATTTTTGCAGGGAGACCAAAATGGGTTAAGTGTCCAGCCAGCATCAAATTGGAGTGCACTTTGTCCTATGGACCTACGTAACATGTATAGTATATAGTTATTCATATTTCCCTTGGGAATGAGTGTGGAAATGAGAGAGGGCAATGTAAAAAGGCCTCCTCTGTAAAATGGAGCTTTGCGTCAAAGAAAAACTTGAACGGTAGTGTATTTCTTGAATTATTTCCCTATTACAGGGTGACATTGAAATTCTGGTTAAGGGGTCACTGCAGGTCGATTTTCACAAACTAGGAATTTGCTGCATGGCACCCAGAATTGCCCTTGTGAAACGGCTAATTACGGCTATGCATGTAAGGAGCTATTTATTTAGAGAATCCCCTTCAGTGGCTAGAATCCATAGTATAGTGTGAATGTAAGGAGCTATTTATTTATTTAGAGAATCCCCTTCGGTGGCTAGAATCCATAGTATAGTGTGAATGTAAGGAGCTATTTATTTAGAGAATCCCCTTCAGTGGCTAGAATCCATAGTATAGTGTGAATGTAAGGAGCTATTTATTTATAGAATCCCCTTCAGTGGTTAGAATCCATAGTATAGTGTGAATGTAAGGAGCTATTTATTTAGAGAATCCCCTTCAGTGGCTAGAATCCATAGTATAGTGTGAATGTAAGGAGCTATTTATTTAGAGAATCCCCTTAAATGGTTAGAATCCATAGTATAGTGTGAATGTAAGGAGCTATTTATTTAGAGAATCCCCTTCAGTGGCTAGAATCCATAGTATAGTGTGAATGTAAGGAGCTATTTATTTAGAGAATCCCCTTCGGTGGCTAGAATCCATAGTATAGTGTGAATGTAAGGAGATATTTATTTAGAGAATCACCTTCAGTGGCTAGAATCCATAGTATAGTGTGAATGTAAGGAGCTATTTATTTAGAGAATCCCCTTCAGTGGCTAGAATCCATAGTATAGTGTGAATGTAAGGAGATATTTATTTAGAGAATCCCCTTCAGTGGCTAGAATCCATAGTATAGTGTGAATGTAAGGAGCTATTTATTTAGAGAATCCCCTTCAGTGGCTAGAATCCATAGTATAGTGTGAATGTAAGGAGCTATTTATTTAGAGAATCACCTTCAGTGGCTAGAATACATAGTATAGTGTGAATGTAAGGAGCTATTTATTTAGAGAATCCCCTTCAGTGGCTAGAATCCATAGTATAGTGTGAATGTAAGGAGATATTTATTTAGAGAATCCCCTTCAGTGGCTAGAATACATAGTATAGTGTGAATGTAAGGAGCTATTTATTTAGAGAATCCCCTTCAGTGGCTAGAATCCATAGTATAGTGTGAATGTAAGGAGATATTTATTTAGAGAATCACCTTCAGTGGCTAGAATACATAGTATAGTGTGAATGTAAGGAGCTATTTATTTAGAGAATCCCCTTCAGTGGCTAGAATCCATAGTATAGTGTGAATGTAAGGAGCTATTTATTTAGAGAATCCCCTTCAGTGGCTAGAATCCATAGTATAGTGTGAATGTAAGGAGATATTTATTTAGAGAATCCCCTTCAGTGGCTAGAATCCATAGTATAGTGTGAATGTAAGGAGCTATTTATTTAGAGAATCCCCTTCAGTGGCTAGAATCCATAGTATAGTGTGAATGTAAGATTTCATGGTGTTGGAAGAAGCCCCTGATGAAATCAAATAAAGCATTTTAGTTTACGTAACCCTTATTCAAAAGAAAGTGTCAGTAGTGGGACACATACTTGATGTGGTAAGTGTAGCCACAGAGAGGGACGGTGTGAGGGAAGGAAGGTCACAACAAGCATATTCTGTGACAAATACCAGAAGCTATGAGGAGGAAAATCTGGTCCACATTCTAGGTGACTTGTGTTTTTTCTGCCAGAGGGGAAATGGAGAAGCATGGCACATCCTTTGCTAGCATGATTATTCTTCAGGCGTCATAAGAGTCATCTTTCTTTTTTAAAGATGTTCTCCAGCAGTTTTTGTACTTTTTTTGTTGTTGAAAAGTGATATGCCAAGTATACATACAGTGAAGAACAAACACTAAATGGTAGAATAATATGTTTTGAGCTAAATGTTGATTTTTAAACTGCAAACTTACAGGAGTAGGGCATTCAAGGAGATGGTCTGATGGTCTGTTGGAATGTCATTGGCCTCCATCTTTCTTGAGGATCAATAGAGGACCAATAGAGAATAAAAGAGAAACGGCACTTGTGCCATGTCATGACTTACCTGGATCACCTATTGACATGTGCCTTTTGATAAGTAAATCAGGTGTTAACTGAGGTGAAAAGGTGACTGGAGTACCGCTTGAAGTAATATAGAACACACACTGGTTAAGGAGGGAAATAGATACCACTTTCATGAAATATTATTAACTAATAATTCTTCAGAACTTTAATAATAAATATAAGCAGGGCATGTGAATGAAAGTATTGTACCATTACAGCTAGTTATTTTGAAATGGTTACAGAACACTGTCAGCACCATTTATGGTTGCGTCATACCTTTTACTCTGGACTTACTGAGACATACACATAACAACCTTGGCAACCTCTCCAGGGAGGTCAGTTGAAACAAATGTCTTGATGTTGCCCTGATTGAGTTAATGACTGTTATGCATCTTCTTTTCTTTTTTTTGTTGCTATTTGGCACTTTTTTATCTGCTTACAATGTTGGAAGGGCTTTAAAAAAAACATTCTGTCATTCAGCATGATGGGAAGATGCTGAAATAGGAGGAGATACTTTATTTATGAGAGATTAAAGGTGACAAATCATTGGCTGACATACTTAGTTTAACTACCTGTAGCCATTTTAGTTAAGAGCCTGTCCTAAGCATGTTTAGTGAAGAGCAGTATATTTTGATATTACTCACTGAGAACCTGCTGTGCCATCAAACTGCTTTTCCAGACAGAGCTAGCTAGTGTGTTTAATAGATTATTAAAGCTATTCTCTCTTGGCCATTTCATTTCATATTTTGAGGAGAATTTGCCCAGTCAAATAATAAGGTAACGGAACACAAAAGAAATTGTAACTTCAATTCAAATGAGACCGTGTCCTACAGAAGGGAAATTGGACCTGTTTTAATGAGATTGATCCTAGATGTACTTAATAGCACTTATAGAACTCCCTATATCCTCGTTCCCTCCTCCACACACACATCGTAACTTCACCTTCCAGATATTGCCACATTTACAATTGTCCTTATTGGCTCATGCTCCAGTCGGCTCTCTCATTTCTTCTCCCCGTTCCCAATTATAACCCCATTATAATCATGGGCTTGTACTATGACAGACAGAGTCCAGTAACTTGTGTGGACTCTTTAGGGTCCCCTCACCTTGTGCTCTGTGCGGTGAATGGATTGCCACTGTGATTCTCTGCAACAGATGAAAGACTTACGTTGCAGCTGTGCTGAAATCGTGTGCGAATCACACATTCGAAAGCTCGACTCGAGCCCCCAGACAAAAAACATCCTATACAGGAGTCAATCATTTACATTGTACATGATCAAACTAACAATTGTTATCCCAAATGTTGCTACAAGCAAAGTTTTAAATGTTCTACCCTCTTGTGGCTTCGAGACTCTATTGACTAGAGACACCCACTAGCAGAGGGCAGTGCGTACGGCCCAGTACATCACCGGGGGCCGAGCCGCCTGCCATCCAGGACCTCTATACCAGGTGGTGTCAGAGGAAGGCCCTAAAAATTGTCAAAGACTCCAGCCACCTTAGTTATAGACTGTTCACTCTGCTACAGCACGGCAAGCGGTACCGGAGCGCCAAGTCTCGGTGCCAGCAGCTTCTACCCCCAAGCCATAAGACTCCTGAACAGCTAATCAAAATGGCTACACAGACTTGAATTGCGCCCCCCCTCTACACTGCTGCTCCTCTCTGTAATTATCTATGCATAGTCAATTTAATAACTATACATACAATTTAATAACTATACCTACATACCTACATGTGCATACTGTATTACCTCAATTACCTAGACACCGGTGCTCCCGCACATTGACTCTGTACCGGTACCCCCTGTATATAGACAGCTATTGTTATTTTACTGCTGCTCTTTAATTATTTGTTTTTCTTATCTCTTACTTTTTATTTATTCTTTCTTAAAACTGCATTGTAAGGGCTTGTAAGTAATCATTTCACTGTAAGGTCTACACCTGTTGTATTCAGCGCGTGTGACAAATGACTTTGATTTGACTCTTGTCAAATGAGTGCCATTTTGGTTCAGGCTAAAGGAACTAACAAGGTACTGTATGAGGTTGGTCCTGGTGAATAATGTGTAAATAAAGTACGGCCTGACTCCATTGCAGCAGTTACAGTTGAAGTCGGAAGTTTACATACACTTAGGATGGAGTCATTAAAACTCATTTTTCAACCACTCTACACATTTCTTTTAGCAAACTATAGTTTTGACAAGTCGGTTAGGACAACTACATTGTCCATGACACAAGTAATTTTTCCCCAAAAAATGTACAGGCAGATTATTTCACTTATGATTCACTGCATCACAATTCCAGTGGGTCAGATGTTTACATACTGTTTAAAGACTGTGCCTTGAAACAGCTTGGAAAATTCCAGAATATTATGTCATGGCTTTAGAAGCTTCTGATAGGCTAATTGACATCGTATCAGTCAATTGGAGGTGTACCTATGGAGGTATTTCAAGGCCTACCTTCAAACTCAGTGCCTCTTTGCTTGACATCATGGGAAAATCAAAAGAAATCATCCAAGACCTCCACAAGTCTGGTTCATCATTGGGAGAAATGTCCAAACGCCTGAAGGTACCACGTTCATCTTTAAAAACAATAGTACACAAGTATAAACACCATGGGACCACGCAGCCGACATACCGCTCAGGAAGGAGACGCGTTCTGTCTCCTAGAGATGAATGTACTTTGGTGCGAAAAGTGCAACTCAATCCCAGAACAACAGCAAAGGACCTTGTCAAGATGCTGGAGGAAACAGGTACAAAAGTATCTCTATCCACAGTGAAACGAGACCAATATCGACATAACCCTGAAAGGCCACTCAGCAAGGAAGAGACTACTGCTCCAAAACCGCCATAAAAAAAGCCAGACTACAGTTTGCAACTGCACATGGGGACAAATATTGTACTTTTTGGAGAAATGTCCTAAGGTCTGATGAAACAAAAATAGAATTGTTTGGCCATGATGACATTCGTCATGTTTGGAGGAAAAAGGAGGCCGCTTGCAAGCTGAAGAACACCATCCCACCGTGAAGCACGGGGGTGGCAGCATCTGGTGGTGGGGGTGCTTTGCTGCAGGAGGGACTGGTGCACTTCACAAAATAGATGGCATCATGAGGAAGGAAAAGTATGTGGATATACAGAAGCAACATCTCAAGACATAGATCAGGAGGTTAAAGTTTGGTTGCAAATGGGTCTTCCAAATGGACACTGACCTCAAGCATACTTCCCAAGTTGTGGCAAAATGGCTTAAGGACAACAAAGTCAAGGTATTGGAGTGGCCATCACAAAGCCCTGACCTCAATCCTATAAAGAAATGTGTGGGCAGAACTGAAAAACCGTGTCCGAGCAAGGAGGCCTACAAACCTGACTCAGTTACACCAGCTCTGTCAGGAGGAATGGCCCAAAATTCACCCAATTTATTGTGGGACGCTTGTGGAAGGCTACCAAAAATGTTTGACCCAAGTTAAACAATTTAAAGACAATGCTACCAAATACTAATTGAGCGTATGTTAACTTCTGACTCACTGGGAATGTGATGAAAGAAATGGAAGCTAAAATAAATTATTCTCTCTACTATTATTCTGACATTTCACATTCTTAAAATAAAATGGTGATCCTAACTGACCTAAGACAGGACATTTTTACTAGGATAAATTGTCAGGATTTGTGAAAAACTTAGTTTGAATGTATTTGGCTAAGGTGTCTGTAAACTTCCGACTTTAACTGTATCACATGTTAATTACGGATTGTCCCCTTTTTTTCAATTTTCACCTAAAATGACATACCCAAATCTAACAGCCTGTTGCTCAGACCCTGAAGCAAGAATATGCATATTCGTGGTACCATTTGAAAGGAAACACTTTGAAGGTTGTGCAATTCTTAAAGGAATGTTGGAGACTATAACACATTAGATCTGGTAAAAGATAATACAAAGAAAAAACATTTTTTTTCAACATATTTTTTTGTTCCGTCATCTTTCAAATGCAAGAGAAAGGCCATAACGTTTTTTTCCAGCCCAGGTGCAATTTAGATTTTGGCCACTAGATGGAGGCAGTATATCTGCAAAGTTTTAGACTGATCCAATGAACCATTGCATTTCTGTTCAAAATGTTCAAGACTGCCCAAATGTGCCAAATTTGTTTATTAATAACTTTTCTTGTTCAAACTGTGCACTCTCCTCAAATAATAGCATGGTATTCTTTCACTGTAATAGCGACTGTAAATTGGACAGTGCAGTTAGTTTAACAATATTTTAAGCTTGCTGCTAATTTCAGATATGTCTATGTCCGGTGAAATGTTCTTGTTACTTACAACCTCATGCTAATTGTTTTAGCCTACATTAGCTCAACCTCAAAGGTGACCCACCAATCCTAAAGATTGATAGATTGATAGTCTTCAATATTGGTTGTACTAGAGAATTGAAAACCTTTTTTGTAAGAACATAGTATATGGAAATGATTTAAAGAAATATAGCTTAATTAATTTGATTAATATTATGGTGTTTCTATTCCAATAAAAAAAAAACCCTCAGGCTCTCTGTTACAAAAATATGGTTCTGTACAACATGACATCGGGAGTAGGCTACAGTTCTAAGACTATAACATTTCCACACCCTAATTGTTGTCTAACCAATACCCAAACTGAGATTTCATAAAAATAAAAATCTCATTGACATATCAAGGGCAGTCCACATGCTTGTCTCAGAGCAGTGTGAAATGGTGCTGAAATAGTTGACCACATGCGGGTTGGCTGTTGCTTCAAATCCTATAGCTTCTAACTTCAATATGCTTTCTGTTTTTGTTGCTGTATGTCATTCTTGTGCCTTATGAAGGTGTCATGGCAGAAAATCTCAAGTGTTGAACAGTAGGAAAAGATAACAGAAAACTCTTGATCACATGGGGCTTTTTCAGAAAAGCCCTAAAGGAACGAAATGTGTGGTCATATCTCAATGTTTTGGCAGGGTTGTGGAGACCTACAGTACAGTATGAATGTCCCAGAGCCGACCAGGGCACCGAGGTTGATCTCATGTGTCCAGAAGTTTGGAATAATGGAATGGAGGCAGAACAGAATAATACAGTGAAACAGTTGTGTGTGTTTAATTCAAACAAATATATTTTGCACATAATCTATTGTCATTGTCGAAAAAGTAACGGCCAAACTATATTGGACATGTAGGCAAACTGTAAGTGTTTTTGGTTCATGGCTCATAATTATGGCCGGAATGGAGTCAATGGAAACACCTGGAAACCAGGTGAGTTATTTGATGCCATTTCACTATATCAACTCCAACCATTACCACGCGTCCATCCTCCCCAATTAAGGTGCCACCAACCTCCTGTGTTTTTGGGCACAGGTGAAACAGATCCACTGTAATGGGTCATTCCACGAATAGAGTGCCTCAGTCCGTCAGACATTGTTTGTGAACATTTTGATAAAACAGTCAATGTAACACACATCGACACTTTAACCAAACTAAACGGTAAAAAATCATTCAAATACCAGTATTTTTTATTAGTTTTCTCTGTAAAACTTGGAATGTCCCACATCACATTTGTGCAAATTCTGGGAAGAATTTAACTCACTTAACCCCAGATCAATCTAAAACCCTAGTTATTTTGTTGCTTTGGGAAAGTAATGGTTGAAGATGTTTACTTATTCATTGTGATTAGTGATTCATTTACATTTGTTCCTTGGGTTTAAAGTCAACCATTGAAAAGGGATAATTCGTGATTTTGGCAATGAGTCAGATGAATTTGTGTTTTTTTTATGTCTCTGCGTGAAGTTTGAAGGAAGTTAAATAAATGTTAAATAAAAAATAAATGGTGTTTCCTGCAGTACAGAAACAAAATGAAAATCCCACATCTGTAACTTCCTTCATACTGGACACAGAAACATAAACATGTTATCCACAAGTTCATCTCACTCTGGGCAAGTAGATAACCAATTTACCGAAATACCGAAGTATCACTTTAACGTGAACTGATCTGTTATTTTAATAATGGTAGAAATATTCCTTTAAAAAATTTTTTTTAAGAAACATTGAACATCAAGAATTCAAATCATCGTGTAAAAGCAGATGAGCGAGTTGTTCTCTTTCTGGTGTTTTGTGCATATTATGTCAGGCCTGTTACCCATAGATATATAAGATAGAAATGCTTTAACAAGTTCATATATTGTTGTTAAGCTTGTTTTCAATTTCCCCCCTCTGTGACACACAACAATCTTCCATTCCCCCTGTCACAATGGTAGTAATGGCTGATGTAGCCCTTTACAGCAGTCAATTACCAAAAGCTCCCCCTTTTTTTAACCAGGCAAGTCAGTTAAGAACAAATTCTTATTTTCAATGACGGCCTAGGAACAGTGGGTTAACTGCCTTGTTCAGGGGTAGAACGACAGATTTGTACCTTGTCAGCTCGGGGGTTTGAACTTGCAACCTTCCGGTTTCTAGTCCAACGCTCTAACCACTAGGCTACCCTGCTGCCCCTTTTGGCCTCATGGGTGTAATGTTTTTTTTTTTACAACAAATCTGTCTTCTGTGATGTATATAACTTGTAATATTGGGATGAAACTCAAATGTAACACTGATTTAGCCCACTGCAGTAAAAGGCTTTAAGATGAAATTGTCAACACTGTTACATTGAAATCAGTCATGTTTATAGTCACTTTGAAATCATTTTTATTAATTTAACCTTTTGAGATGAGTTAGTTAAACAGGGGCTCTTTATTACGGAATGTTGAAATTAGGTTAAATAAAGAGTTATTTTGACAAAATTACACCATCCTAATGGCACTGTATTCGTAGAAGTCAACTGCAATAAACAATAAGCATTACTCTCTCATCTCATGTTACATTTATCACACATGGTTGAACTGAATATCAACATGGACACCAGACCATAAAGCCAGGAATGTATTTAAAAGCTTTGGAGTAATATCAGAAATAAGCGTTGTATTCTGCACTTTGACATTATCCATAGTGAGACATGAACCTTGAGAAAATGCATTGACTGCCACATGTGCAAATATTTATTGACGGTCTACCAATAATGTAGTCATAAAGCCTGGACCACCTACTAGCTTGAATAGTTGTACTGCATATATTTGTTTAATCATGTGTGATGATTTAATTATTTTACATGTAAGCAAAATCAAATACATTATTTAATTTGTTTGCTTTGGAAAGTTCCATGCTCAGGCCCATTTTTCAGGTGTTAATCAATGATGGGGTTTGTTGAAAAGGTAGCAGCTTCAGCTGACCTTTTGACCTGATGGACAGATTAGCATTAAGTGGAATAGAGGCTGCCATGGTAACCTGGTGACAGGGGATAGGGGACAACAAAATGACCCAGAGTTTGTTTGTTATCTTCATCCTATCTCGCTGAGCAATGCACCATGGAGTGTTAAGAGAAAGTCAACCTCTACACTGTTGGTGGAAAACTTGTCTATGAGGAGTGTGAAATCCTTGGTGGCTCCCAAACCGTGAAATGGAAGGAAAATGCTCTGAATGGTCAAAGTTCAGAGTGTTGACTAAAGAAATGTAATGAATGATGTTCCATGTGCAACATTATGAGTGTGTGTATATACGGATATAGCCACAGAACCTGACAGTCCGCCAAACCATATTTAAACCTGTCAAAAGTCAGGCAGTGACTGATCAGGAAGAATTGCATTTTGGGGATTTTCTCTCCACCTATATGTTTAGTTAACTATTCACTGTGAGTGCTGAGAGCAATAAAGGGATGAATAGTTCTGGTGGCAGAAGTGTTATTGTGCGAGTAATAAAATGGTGGTCCAGTTCCTTCATTGCTACTTAGGACATCTGGATGGGGTCATCTGGATGGTAGCCACTCTACCTCTTACCAGAACATGAGACTACAATGATGTTCTGGGCGGTTGTGAGAGAACACAATGTTGTGAGAGAAGCTTGGGTGGTTGTTAGAGAACACAATGTTGTGAGAGAACACAAAGTTGTGAGAGAACCTCGGGTGGTTGTGAAAGAATTTCGGGTGATTGTGAGAGAACCCCGGGTGGTTGTGAGAGAACCCCGGGTGGTTGTGAGAGAACCTCGGGTGGTTGTGAGAGATCCCCGGG
The DNA here is from genome assembly GCF_036934945.1 of Oncorhynchus masou masou. Lineage (NCBI taxonomy): Eukaryota > Metazoa > Chordata > Actinopteri > Salmoniformes > Salmonidae > Oncorhynchus > Oncorhynchus masou. The sequence continues at coordinate 51,236,727 of NC_088232.1, forward strand.
TGGTTGTGAGAGATCCCCGGGTGGTTGTGAGAGAACCTCAGGTGGTTGTGAGAGATCCCCGGGTGATTGTGAGAGAACCCCGGGTGGTTGTGAGAGAACCTCAGGTGGTTGTGAGAGATCCCCTGGTGGTTGTGAGAGAATCTCGGGTGGTTGTGAGAGAATCTCGGGTGATTGTGAGAGAACCCCGGGTGGTTGTGAGAGAACCTCAGGTGGTTGTGAGAGATCCCCGGGTGGTTGTGAGAGAACCTCAGGTGGTTGTGAGAGATCCCCGGGTGGTTGTGAGAGAACCTCAGCTGGTTGTGAGAGATCCCCGGGTGGTTGTGAGAGATGCCTGTGTGTTTCTTAGAGGTGATGCTTTCTTGATAGGTCTGAATAAAGAGTCAAGCAGTTTTCCTTTTGACAGCTTTTTTAGATCTAGTCTTAGTTTAAAAAATATTTTGTTGTCTTTTAATTTTTTTTACTTTTCATCCTTTGTTAGTTTTAGTTATTAATATTGACTAAAACTCTGGGCAATTTTAGTTTAGTTTTAGTCACAGTAAATTTTGTCAAATTCTTGTCAGTGCATTTTAGGGGGGATTTAATGTTTACCTCGAACTTCCATCATGTGCACATTCAGATAGAATTGTCCAGCTAGGACTACTATCCCCTCATATACAGTGTTTTCAGGAAGTTTGAGAGAAATATCATCATCAAGCTATCGTGATTTTAGGGAATATCCACCCTGTTAAAGACACTACACACATGCATCACTACCCTGATAAGTTGAGTACTATCTTCTCATCTTTACAAAACATTGTTTTAAATTGATAGCAGGGTAACATTTGTTTAGTAACACTGTAATTATTAGGCTACATTAACAAAACTGAAATATAAAATATAAATAAATCAAACTGGATGGTCTTCAGAGATAGATGGGATGGGTTGGTGTTAGCTGAAGGATTGGATTAAAAACAAACTAAAGATACAAATGGGAAAATAGATTGTGTCTGTAAAATGTAAACAGTATGTATAAGCTGGATGGGTATACATACTATAGTAGGCTATCTGAATGCATTGGTTCCAGTCTGCCACAACAGCTACAGTACCTTCAGAAAGTATTCACACCCCTTGACTTTCTACACAACCAATGTTAGATTTGTTTTCTTTCACTTTGACATTACAGTATTTTTTTATATATATATTTTTACTTTTACCCCTTTTCTCCCCAATTGTGTGATATCCAATTGGTAGTTATTTTGTTTGCGAAGAAAATGTTTATTTTTAATTTACAATCAAATTTTGTGCGTTTGTGTGAGTGCTAGCTGTTCCAGTGCTTTTGAGGACAAGATTCCGCTATCAATTTATTGTCCTGTTTTCTTGATTCCAGTGTTCATTTTGTCAACAATGACTATGATGAAAAATATTACTCAATTACCTATTTTTCCAGTCGAAAAGAAATTGACAGCTGCAACACAGATGAATAACAGTGCTATTTATTTAACAAGTAGGTTAAGAACAAATTCTTAGTTAGTTTATGGTTTGGCCTACCCTGGACACACCATAATGACAACAGGCTAATTGTGCACTGCCCTACAGGACTCCCAATCACAGCTGGTTGTGATCCAGCCTGGAATGGAACCAGGGCGAACCAGTGATGACTCTAGCACTGAGAGGCCTTAGACCACTGGACACTTGGGATCACATGGGAAAATAGCCAACATGAAAGTAAGACAGTGTAAACATTATTGTTTCCAGTTGAGGTCAGTTACAATTGAAGTGTGGCGGCAGCTAGCCTAGTGTTTAGAGCATTGGGCCTAAGAAGTCAACTGCAATAAACAATAAGCATTGTTACTCTCTCATCTCATGTTACATGTATCACACATTGGGCCAGTGACCGAAAGGTGGAAAATAACTCATAACAGTTGTTGTTTTTTTCATGGCATGTCGTCCCATTATCGTCATTCGTTTTCAACAGGAAAAATAGGTCATTGACGAATATTTTTCATCATAGCTATTGTTGACAAAATTAACACCTGAAACCAAGAAAATGGGACAATAAACTGATAGGGGAATCTTGTCCCCAAAAGCCTTGCAAAAGCCAGCACTCACACAAACGCACAACATTTGATTTGTTTTCTGGATGCAATGACAATGATTATTTGTATCTGAGTTTTCTGTTGTTGCTCAACATGGAACTAAAGTCCAATGCAATGCAGACACACTCACTTTGATTTTGTTTCTCTACAGTTAGCTTTTTTGGGGGGGGGGGGGGAATCTAAATCTTTCAGAAGCCCAGGCATTTTTCATTTAGATAGCAGTGTTTTTCCATCTTGACTCCTCGCCCACCTTCCACTGGCTTTTGAAAGATAAATGTATACAGAATGGTTTCCCTTCATCAACAAATACAATAGATATTGTGTAAGAAGTTGGCGTGCTTGAACAGAACAGTGAGCCATTTGGAGAGGACGACCCAGAAGGGACTGGAACGATGGAGACATTGCATGAGAAACCAACACTTTTCTTTTGTTCTTTGCAAACAGACTGCATAAGCAGCATCTTCAGCAACAAGAGCAGCCTTGGTTAAGACAATAGAAAAATACAGGGCCTGTCTTAACCTTTGACCTCCACCACTCTGAAAACATCACAGGGGAGAGAACGCAGTCAGGTCAGGTCTGCCGTTCAACCTCTATAGGATAAGGTTGAGATCAAGATTCAATCATTTGTGCTAATGGAATGATCTATCTGTGGGTTCTGTCTTCAGGGGGTAGATGAGCTTTAATACTACAGATAGATCATAGCTTCCATTAATGTAATTGTCTATCATTTCCGAACCTCTATCTATATTTTTGTAAATATATATACTGTATACACTACCAGTCAAAAGTTTTAGAACACCTACTCATTCAAGGGTTTTTCTTTATTTTTACTATTTTCTACGTTGTAGAATAATAGTGAAGACATTAAAAGTATGAAAAAACACATATGGAATCATGTAGAAATCAAAAAAGTGTTAAACTAATCAAAATATATATTGTATTTGAGATTTTTCAAATAGCCACCTTTTGCCTTGATGACAGCTTTGACAACTCTTGGCATTCTCTCAATCAGCTTCATGAGGCAGTCACCTGGAATCCATTTAAATTGACTGGTGTGCCTTCTTAAAAGTTCATTTGTGGAATGTCTTTCCTTCTTAACGTATTTGAGCCAATCAGTTGTGTTGTGACAAGGTAGGGGGGATTTACAGAAGATAGCCCTATTTGGTAAAAGACCAACTCCATATTATGGCAAGAACATCTCAAATTAGCAAAGAAAACGACAGTGTGACTACAAGTGCAGTCACAAAAAACATCAAGCGCTATGATGGAATTGGCTCTCATGAGGAGCGCCACAGGAATGGAAGACCCAGAGTTACTTCTGCTGCAGAAGATAAGTTCATTGGAGTTAACAGCCTCAGAAAATGCAACCCAAATAAATGCTTAACAGAATTCAAGTAACAGACACATCTCAACATCAACTGTTCAGAGTGGACTGTGTGAATCAGGCCTTCATTGTGGAATTTCTGCAAAGAACCCACTACTAAAGTACACCAATAAGATGAAGAGACTTGCTTGGGCCAAGAAACATGAGCAATAGACATTAGACCGGTGGAAATTTGTCCTTTGATCTGGAGTCCAAATTGGAGATTTTTGGTTCCAACCGTCGTGTCTTTGTGAGACACGGTGTGGGTGAACGGATGCTCTCTGCATGTGTATTTCCCACCGTAAAGCATGGAGGAGGAGGTGTTGTGGTGTGGGGGTGCTTTCTTGGTGACACTATCTGTGATTTATTTAGAATTCAAGGCACACTTAACCGGCATGGCTACCACAGCATTCTGTAGTGATAAGCCATCTGGTTTTGGCTTAGTGGGAGTATCATTTGTTTTTCAACAGGACAATGACACAACACACCTCCAGGCTGTGTAAGGATGACCAGATGCATCAGATGACCTGGCCTCTACAAACCCCCATACCTCAACCATATTCAAATCAAATCAATTCATATAGCCCTTCTTACATCAGCTGATATCTCAAAGTTCTGTACAGAAACCCAGCCTAAAATCCCAAACAGCAAGCAATGCAGGTGTAGAAGCACGGTGGCTTGGAAAAACTCCCTAGAAAGGCCAAAACCTAGGAAGAAACCTAGAGAGGAACCAGGCTATGAGGGGAGGCCAGTCCTCTTCTGGCTGTGCTGGGTGGAGATTATAACAGAACATGGCCAAGATGTTCAGATGTTCATAAATGACCAGCATGGTCAAATAATAGTAATCACAGTAGCTGTCGAGAGGTAAACAAGTCAGCCCCCAGGAGTAAATGTCAGTTGGCTTTTCATAGCCGATCATTAAGAGTATCTCTACCACTCTTGCTGTCTCTAGAGAGTTGAAAACAGCAGGTCTGGGACAGGTAGCACGTCCGGTGAACAGGTCAGTGTTCCATAGCCGCAGGCAGAACAGTTGAAACTGGAGCAGCAGCACAGCCAGGTGGACTGGGGACAACAAGTAGTCATCATGCCAGGTAGTCCTGAGGCATGGTTCTAGGGCTCAGGTCCTCCGAGAGAGAGAGAGAGAGAGAGAGAGAGAGAGAGAGAGAGAGAGAAAGAAAGAAAGAAAGAAAGAAAGAAAGAAAGAAAGAAAGAACGAAAGAAAGAAAGAAAGAAAGAAGGAAAGAAAGAATTAGAGAGAATTAGAGAGAGCATACTTAAATTCACACAGGATACCGAATAAGACAGGAGAAGTACTCCAGATATAACAGACTGACCCTAGCCTCCCGACACATAAACTACTGCAGCAAAAATACTGGAGGCTGAGACAGGAGGGGTCAGGAGATACTGTGGCCCCATCCGATGATACCCACGGACAGGGCCAAACAGGCAGGATATAACCCCACCCACATTGCCAAAGCACAGCCCCCACACCACTATAGGAATATCTTCAACCACCAACTTACCATCCTGAGACAAGGCCGAGTATAGCCCACAAAGATCTCTGCAGACAGGTAGATCACGTCAGTAACTCAACCCACTCAAGTGACGCACCCCTCCTAGGGACGTCTTGGAAGAGCACCAGTAAGCCAGTGACTCAGCCCCTTTAATAAGGTTAGAGGCAGAGAATCCCAGTGGAAAGAGGGGAACCGGTCAAGCAGAGACTGCAAGGGCGGTTTGTTGCTCCAGAGCTTTTCCGTTCACACTCCTGGGCCAGACTACACTCAATCATATGACCTACTGAAGAGATGAGTCTTCAGTAAAGACTTAAAGGTTGAGACCGAATCCGCGCCTCTCACATGGGAAGGCAGACAATTCTATAAAAATTGAGCTCTATAGGAGAAAGCCCTGCCTCCAGCTGTTTGCTTAGAAATTCTAGGGACAATTAGGAGGCCTGCGTCTTGTGACCGTAGCGTATGCGTAGGTATGTACAGCAGGACCAAATCGGAAAGATAGGTAGGAGCAAGCGAATGTAATGCTTTGGAGGTTAGCAGTAAAACCTTGAAATCAGCCCTTGCCTTAACAGAACGCTAGTGTAGGGAGGCTAGCAGCCGTATTTAGCACTAACTGAAGTTTATTTAGTGCTTTATCCGTGTAGCTGGAAAGTAGAGCATTGCAGTAGTCTAACCTAGAAGTAACAAAATAATGGATTACTTTTTCTGCATCATTTTTGGACAGAAAGCTTCAGATTTTTGCAATGTTACGTAGATGGAAAAAAGCTGTCCTTGAAACAGTCGTGATATGTTCGTCAAAAGAGAGATCAGGGTTCAGAGTAACGCCAAGGTCCTTCACAGTTTTATTTGAGACGACTGTACAACATTAAGATTAATTGTCAGATTCAACAGAAAATCTGTTTGTTTCTTGGGACCTAGAACAAGCATCTAGGATCTCTGTTTTGTCCGAGTTTAAAAGTAGAAAGTTTGCAGCCATCCACTTCCTTATGTCTGAAACACAGGCTTCTAGCGAGGGCAATTTCGGAGCTTGACCAAGTTTCATTGAAATGTACAGCTGTGTGTCATCCGCATAGCAGTGAAAGTTAACATTATGTTTTCGAATGACATCCCAAGAGGTAAAATATATAATTAAAACAATAGTGGTCCTAAAACGGAACCTTGAGGAACACCGAAATGTACACTTGATTTGTCAGAGGACAAACCATTCACAGAGACAAACTGATATCTTTCAGACAGAAAAGATCTAAACCAGGCCAGACCTTGTCCATGTAGACCAATTTGGGTTTCCAATCTCTCCAAAAAATGTGGTGATCGATGGTATCAAAAGCAGCACTAAGGTCTAGGAGCACGAGGACAGATGCAGAGCCTCGATCTGACGTCATTAAAAGGTAATTTACCACCTTCACAAGTGCAGCCTCCGCGCTATGATTGGGCCTAAAACCAGACTGAAGCATTTCGTATACATTGTTTGTCTTCAGGAAGGCAGTGAGTTGCAGTGCAACAGCTTTTTCAAAAAAAATTGAGAGTAATGGAAGATTCGATATAGGCAGATAGTTTTTTATATTTTCTGGGTCAAGGTTTGGCTTTTACAAGAGAGGCTTTACTGCCACTTTTAGTGAGTTTGGATAGAGAGACATTTATTATGTTCAACATAGGAGGGCCAATCACAGGAAGCAGCTCTTCCAGTAGTTTGTTGGAATTGGGTCCAGTATTCAGCTTGAAGGTTTAGAGGTCATGATTATTTTCATCATTGTGTCAAGAGATATAGTACTAAAACACTTGAGTGTCTCTCTTGATCCTAAGTCTTGGCAGAGTTGTGCAGCTAAGGCGAACACCACCACGTTTAGTTTTGCCCAACCTAGGTCGAGGCACAGACACAGTCTCAATGGGGATAGCTGAGCTGACTACACTGACTGTGCTAGTGGCAGACTCCACTAAGCTGGCAGGGTGGCTTACAGCCTGCTGCCTAGAGGAGTTAGAGCCCTGTCTATGTTGGTAGATATGATGAGAGCACCCCTCCAGCTAGGATAGAGTCCGTCACTCCTCAACAGGCCAGGCTTGGTCCTGTTTGTGGGTGAGTCCCAGAAAGAGGGCCAATTATATTCTATCTTATGGGAAGTGCAGAAAACAGTTTTCAAACAGCGATTGAGTTGTGAGACATCACTCCCCCTAGCTGGGAGGGGGCCAGAGACAATTACTCGATGCCGACACATCTTTCTAGCTGATTTACAGGCTGAAGCTATGTTGCGCTTGGTGACCTCTGACTGTTTCATCCTAACATCGTTGGTGCCGACGTGGATAACAATATCTCTATACTCTCTACACTCGCCAGTTTTAGCTTTAGCCAGCACCATCTTCAGATTAGTCTTAACGTCGGTAGCCCTGCCAGTGTATGATCGCTGGATGATTCGTTTTAAGTCTAATACTGCGGGTAATGGAGTAGCCAATGACTAGGGTTTTCAATTTGTCAGAGCTAATGGTGGGAAGCTTCGGCATCTCAGACCCCGTAACGGGAGGAGGAGAGACCTGAGAAGGCTTGGCCTCTGACTCCAACTCGCTGCTTAATGGGGAGAACCGGTTGAACGTTTCTGTCGGCTGAATGAGTGACACCGGTTGAGCATTCCTACATCATTTCCCTCCAGAAGCCATGAGAAAGTTGTCTGGCTGCAGGAAAGTAAGGTTGGCAACAAAACGCACAGCAACACGTAAACAAGTGTTGAAATGGTTTGGGATGAGTTGGACCGCAGAGTGAAGGAAAAGCAACCAACAAGTGCTCAGCATACGTAGGAACTCCTTCAAGACTGTTGGAAAAGCATTCCAGGTGAAGCTGGTTGAGAGAATACCTGGAGTGTGCAAAGCTGTCATCAAGGCAAAGGGTGGCTATTTAAACAATCTCAAATATAAAATATATTTTCATTTGTTTAACACTTTTTTGGGGGGGGGTTACGACACGACTCCATATGTGTCACTTCATAGTGTTGATGTCTTCCCTTTTAGTCTACAATGTAGAAAATAGTTAAAATGAAGAAAAACCCTTGAATAAGTAGGTGTTCTAAAAACCTTTGACGGGTAGTGTATGTACCTATCTTAAAAAGTATAGATTTTACTTTATTATGTTCCAATAACCCTACTACCCCTCCCCTAATTGGAGTAAACAAATGAACAACAACACCAAGGCTTCTACTTCCAGCTTATACATACTATACACATTTTACAGACACAATTATTTGTGCCGCCATGTGCACGCTGCTGCCTAGTAAACCAACCCATTTTTCCATAACAAAACCAACAGCATTTGTCGCCCACCCCATTGGGGGATAAATTCTTATCCTAACAGTAATTCAGTTTGACCCTGAGGTCCCTAATCTTTAAATACTCCTTCTTGCTAATTGAGTGTTCCTAATTTCATAAGTAAACAGAAACCCAAGTCATTGCAGCTGCCGTAGATTAGATGGTCAGTATCTGTCCAGTTGTGAAAAATAAACACTTAAATCTATGTCTAATCTCTCCAAGTTTACTTCTCGGGGGTTCCTGGCCTTTTCAACATGTGCTCCATCATTGTGTTGAGCGGCCATGTTTGTTTTTACGGGAACACCGATGGACGGTGGACTCTGGTAGATAATGGCCAGTGGGTAACAGGGCAGTTTCCGTGTCCGAACGTTTGGAAAATAAAAAGGTCCTTGGTCTTTCAGTGTGGAATTCCATCAGTCTCGAAATAAAAACACACGTTTGAAGTTTTACACGAGAATTGTAATATCGGCAAATAAAATATACTCTGGGCAATTCCTTTCTTTGAAACTCATGTAACCCAGAGTGAAAGGCTAAATAAAAACTAAAATAAAAATGAAGCATCCAACAGAAGTCTGTGAGTCCTTTTCAATCTGTCAAACATTCAAGCGTTTGTACACTACTTTGCCTATTTAGCAAGCCAAAAGTTTCTCTCCAAGATGGATTGACCCTAGAAGTTTCCTCTGATAGGAAGAAGGAGTACGCTATCTTAGAATGCCTGGTATTAGCCTGAAGAGTGGTTTGCCCCGGCTCAAGGGAATCACCTCGAAACAAATATTGCCTAGATTTCTTGCCAATGACAATGACAAGGGGAGGTCATACCTACCTGGGAATGATCCTGGATGACCCACTGAAGTTGATCACTACCTCAAAGCCTCAAAAGGTAGGCCTTATATATCCGGCACCAAATCCAATCAAATAGGAGGGGTCGTTTTTGTTTTAAGATTACAAATTGCCCGAACATGACTCAGAGGAGATAAGGGTAATGGATGGGGCAATGTAAGCAGCCCTTCTGTTTGTTCTAGTGAAGGGAACCTGCGTCTACTCTTGAGTATACAAGGGCTCCACTTATGACCTGGGCCCCATAGTTGGGTCCTCGGCAGGGGGCTTTGATCTCACTTGGACTCCCTTGACTACTGCCCGTTGGGAAATGTGAATATATGGGCAAAGGGGCCTGGTTAAGAACAAACATTGGTGGAAAGGATAGAAGATAGACAGCCAAGCAGCGATGACATGGGTTTAGTTGTGTGGAGCTTGCCGAGGGGGTGGGTGTAGGAAACAGGGGGTTAGAAGTGCACCGAGGTGAGGGTGCTCGGTCGAACAAGTCAGCTCCAAAGGATCTTTGAGGCTGTGATTAGTTAGTCTCCTTGTAAAAATAAAAACAATTACCAGGCTGGGTATATATCTGTATTTTTAAGTGTGTGTGTGTATGTGTGTGTGTGTGTGTGTGTGTATGTGTGTGTGTGTGTGTGTGTGTGTGTGTGTGTGTGTGTGTGTGTGTGTGTGTGTGTGTGTGTGTGTGTGTGTGTGTGTGTGTGTGTGTGTGTGTGTGTGTGTGTGTGTGTGTGTGTGTGTGTTGTGTACGCATGCACGCGCCTATTTGTCGGTCTATATTTGCTCAAGAGAGTCGTTGATGCTGTTAGGAAAGAGAGTGAGCAGTTGATTATAGGTGTGGCCACAAGGCCATTCATTCACTACCAATCAAACATGTAATAGAACTCGTTCAACTGATAAACCCCTCCCCCTAAATTACCCCAAATTAGAAATGACAGCTATTTATCAATACACTATGTTAGGTGCATGAGGTTAAAGAGGTTGAGGTTAGTTGAGAAGAGGATAATGTTCATACCATCAAATAGGATTATTGAGCAAGTCAAATCATTATGCAGTAACAATGCAATGTGGTGAATACTAAAGTTTTGTTTTCTTAACAATTCCGTCACTCAACAACCCCCCTTTTCACGCGCGCACACACGCACACGCACACGCACACGCACACGCACACGCACACACACACACACACACACACACACACACACACACACACACACACACACACACACACACACACACACACACACACACACTTCCTTATCTGTGTCTTTTGACACTTGCAAATCAATCATTCCCTTCATGGTCAACAGTCTTGATCATTGAAGTGCCAAGGGTTGAAACATGAAGAAAAACAAGGAGCAACTTGAGGAATCGCCTCTTTGTCCACTTACATAATCAGTCATACTCGATGTCTGGCTGTTGAAGGCCGACCCTTTTCAACTGCAACCATATACAAAAAGATATGGGATTTACAGAGCTTCCCTCAGGCCCAGGGCAAAGAACTTAGGAGAAGGATGTTGAGGGATACTTTTGGAGGTTCTTGAAACTTTCCTGTTCATGTTATGGCACAGTGAAACATAGAATCCCCGAGATGGAGGGGAGAGTAGAAAGTGTTAGAACTGGGACAATCTCTCTATCTCACTCTCTGTCACTGTAAGGCTCTGCTTTTCTTTTCTTAGTCAACCTTGTGTTCTTTTTCTTTGTGTTCTGGAACGTAGCCCTGTTTCTTTGTGTTCTGGAACGTAGCCCTGTTTCTTTGTGTTCTGGAACTTAGCCCTGTTTCTTTGTGTTCTGGAACATAGCCTTGTTTCTTTGTGTTCTGGAACGTAGCCCTGTTTCTTTGTGTTCTGGAACTTAGCCTTGTTTCTTTGTGTTCTGGAACGTAGCCTTGTCTTTCATTTTTGTTCATTGATTTCAC
>NC_088232.1:51557715-51672715 GCF_036934945.1 Oncorhynchus masou masou
CTGTGAGTCATAGGATGATTCCTACATGGAACCCTGTGAGTCATAGGATGATTCCTACATGGAACCCTGTGAGTCATAGGATGATTCCTACATGGAACCCTGTGAGTCATAGGATGATTCCTACATGGAACCCTGTGAGTCATAGGATGATTCCTACATGGAACCCTGTGAGTCATAGGATGATTCCTACATGGAACCCTGTGAGTCATAGGATGATTCCTACATGGAACCCTGTGAATCATAGGATGATTCCTAAATGGAACCCTGTGAGTCATAGGATGATTCCTAAATGGAACCCTGTGAGTCATAGGATGATTCCTACATGGAACCCTGTGAGTCATAGGATGATTCCTACATGGAACCCTGTGAATCATAGGATGATTCCTAAATGGAACCCTGTGAGTCATAGGATGATTCCTACATGGAACCCTGTGAGTCATAGGATGATTCCTACATGGAACCCTGTGAGTCATAGGATGATTCCTAAATGGAACCCTGTGAGTCATAGGATGATTCCTACATGGAACCCTGTGAGTCATAGGATGATTCCTAAATGGAACCCTGTGAGTCATAGGATGATTCCTAAATGGAACCCTGTGAGTCATAGGATGATTCCTACATGGAACCCTGTGAGTCATAGGATGATTCCTAAATGGAACCCTGTGAGTCATAGGATGATTCCTACATGGAACCCTGTGAGTCATAGGATGATTCCTACATGGAACCCTGTGAGTCATAGGATGATTCCTAAATGGAACCCTATTTCCTTTATAGTACACTACTTTAAAAAAAAAAAATCGAAGTCACATAGTCAGATTTTTTCAGTCATCCGTTGTACGAAAACAGCAGTGGTGGAAAAAAGTACCCAATTGTTATACTTGAGTATAAGTAAAGATACCATAATAGAAGATGACTCAAGTTAAAGTCTCCTAGTAAAATACCACTTGAGTAAAAGTCTTAAAGTATTTGGTTTTAAATATACTTAAGTATCAAAAGTAAATTAAATTGCTAAAATATACTTAAGCATCAAAAGTAAAAATCAAATAAAAAATCAAATTCCTTACATGAAGCAAACCAGACTTCACTATTTTCTTGTTTTTTTTTTAGCCAGAGGGCACACTCCAACACTTGGACATCTTTTCCAAATTAAGCATGTCTGTTTAGTGAGTCCACCAGATCAGAGGCAGTAGGGATGGACCAGGGATGTTCTCTGTTTAGTGAGTCCACCAGATCAGAGGCAGTAGTGATGACCAGGGATGTTCTCTGTTTAGTGAGTCTACCAGATCAGAGGCAGTAGGGACGACCAGGGATGTTCTCTGTTAGTGAGTCCACCAGATCAGAGGCAGTAGGGATGAGCAGGGATGTTCTCTGTTTAGTGAGTCCACCAGATCAGAGGCAGTAGGGATGGACCAGGGATGTTCTCTGTTTAGTGAGTCCACCAGATCAGAGGCAGTAGGGATGGACCAGGGATGTTCTCTGTTTAGTGAGTCCACCAGATCAGAGGCAGTAGGGATGGACCAGGGATGTTCTCTGTTTAGTGAGTCCACCAGATCAGAGGCAGTAGGGATGACCAGGGATGTTCTCTGTTTAGTGAGTCCACCAGATCAGAGGCAGTAGGGATGAGCAGGGATGTTCTCTGTTTAGTGAGTCCACCAGATCAGAGGCAGTAGGGATGGACCAGGGATGTTCTCTGTTTAGTGAGTCCACCAGATCAGAGGCAGTAGGGATGGACCAGGGATGTTCTCTGTTTAGTGAGTCCACCAGATCAGAGGCAGTAGGGATGGACCAGGGATGTTCTCTGTTTAGTGAGTCCACCAGATCAGAGGCAGTAGGGATGACCAGGGATGTTCTCTGTTTAGTGAGTCCACCAGATCAGAGGCAGTAGGGATGGCCAGGGATGTTCTCTGTTTAGTGAGTCCACCAGATCAGAGGCAGTAGGGATGACCAGGGATGTTCTCTGTTTAGTGAGACAGTCAGATCAGAGGCAGTAGGGATGACCAGGGATGTTCTCTGTTTAGTGAGTCCACCAGATCAGAGGCAGTAGGGATGACCAGGGATGTTCTCTGTTTAGTGAGTCCACCAGATCAGAGGCAGTAGGGATGACCAGGGATGTTCTCTGTTTAGTGAGTCCACCAGATCAGAGGCAGTAGGGATGGACCAGGGATGTTCTCTGTTTAGTGAGTCCACCAGATCAGAGGCAGTAGGGATGACCAGGGATGTTCTCTGTTTAGTGAGTCCACCAGATCAGAGGCAGTAGGGATGGACCAGGGATGTTCTCTGTTTAGTGATTCCACCAGATCAGAGGCAGTAGGGATGGACCAGGGATGTTCTCTGTTTAGTGAGTCCACCAGATCAGAGGCAGTAGGGATGACCAGGGATGTTCTCTGTTTAGTGAGTCCACCAGATCAGAGGCAGTAGGGATGACCAGGGATGTTCTCTGTTTAGTGAGTCCACCAGATCAGAGGCAGTAGGGATGACCAGGGATGTTCTCTGTTTAGTGAGTCCACCAGATCAGAGGCAGTAGGGATGACCAGGGATGTTCTCTGTTTAGTGAGACAGTCAGATCAGAGGCAGTAGGGATGACCAGGGATGTTCTCTGTTTAGTGAGACAGTCAGATCAGAGGCAGTAGGGATGACCAGGGATGTTCTCTGTTTAGTGAGACAGTCAGATCAGAGGCAGTAGGGATGACCAGGGATGTTCTCTGTTTAGTGAGACAGTCAGATCAGAGGCAGTAGGGATGACCAGGGATGTTCTCTGTTTAGTGAGACAGTCAGATCAGAGGCAGTAGGGATGACCAGGGATGTTCTCTGTTTAGTGAGTCCACCAGATCAGAGGCAGTAGGGATGGACCAGGGATGTTCTCTGTTTAGTGTGTTGAAGGCAAAGTAAAAGTTGTTTAAAATATGAATAGTAAAGTTCAGATACCCACCAAAAAACACCTTGAGATGTACTTCAAAGTATTTTTACTGAAGGACTTTACACCACTGCAAAACAAATGGACTCAACTTGACATAGACTCTGAAAACCAGACCACTGGGAACAAACTGGTTCAATCAACGTTGTTTCAATCTAATTTGTCAACGTATTGTGACATGGCACCTACGTGGAAAATATATTGGATTTGAAAAAAGTAATCAACCTGTTGTTTTGAGGGTGAAATTTCAACCACAGGCTTATGTCATCAGTATAACCGCATTTCAACATAGACAAAACATTACATGAAATTTGTTGAATGTGTACCTTTAAAACAATGTCAGATTTTCAACGTTATATCTTCCATCAGAAAATAAAACAGTAGGTTGGGCTACACCTCCTAGGGGAGAATTGATCTATAGCTACGGATTGGTCTCCCACCCAAGGCTTTAACCAATCCCAGCCCTGCTTAGCTATGATATTTGTCCCTGACCAATACCGACGTGCTATCGTGATAATGCTTGTTGAGAGATCTCCACATTGATTCACTGTCTATAGAAGTCATCTCAAAGGGTAGGTTTAACAGAGCAAATGAAATATGACTATGCTTTATCAATCATCAATGATGATATTGCATTTGCAAAGCCATCAACAGCAATTGTTTAAATTCAACCCAGAATTCAACAACAAAAATTGTCAATAGCATAAGCCTTGGGTTTCAAGCTCTGGTTGATTTAAAATTCAATGATATATAGTGATCTTGAATTGTGTTTGATTGTCAACGCAACCAAATATCAACATTTGAAGATATTGTATCTTCTGCTTGGATGGTTCCGTCTGTACCACTGACTTAGTCTGACTTAGTCTGGCTTTAATGTCAGTTTTTCTACAAATTAATAATTGATATGTTGCATTCACTTCTCCATTGCAAACAAAAATTGAAGATAAAGAATAGGATTAAATCAAATCAAATTTGTATTTTAAAGTGCTTAAAAACATTTATTTGATTTAGTCCTATTCTATAACATTAATTTTTGGTAAAGAGGGAGACGTGAATCCAACATATACATTATTAATTTGTAGACAAACTGGAATGAAAGCCAGACTAGCAAACTGGAATGAAAGCCAGACTAGCAAACTGGAATGAAAGCCAGACTAGCAAACTGGAATGAAAGCCAGACTAGCAAACTGGAATGAAAGCCAGACTAGCAAACTGGAATGAAAGCCAGACTAGCAAACTGGAATGAAAGCCAGACTAGCAAACTGGGATGAAAGCCAGACTAACAAACTGGGATGAAAGCCAGACTAACAAACTGGAATTAAAGCCAGAGTAAATTAGTGTCTCGATCCAAGCAGAAGATAAATCTCCTACAAATGTTGATATTTGTTTGCGTTGTCAACCAAACACAATTTAATATTACTTTTGTAAGACAGTAAATAGCCTAAAATTAAGGCTGTTTTCCAAACTAATGTAACATTCAACCTTAAAATGAGTAACACATCCATGGCCACATTTTGAGGTTACTGTAACTATAAATGTCTTCTTATGTGATCATATAAAGCGTGCATGTTCAAGATGGCATGCAAGGGTCGCCGCAGGTCAGTGGAGATCTTCACATTGCTGTAATAATCTGTCAGAATCTCAAACGACATTGATCACTTGCACTATGTACTTTTATTGTAATCTCAACTGCAATCCAGGTTGTTTGGTTCTGCTATTAGATGAAGCACAGTGATAACACATTAATCTGATGTTTAAATAAACAAAATATCTGACATTGTCTTCCCATTTTAAATTTGCTGTGATTTTAAATGGTTGAAAGCGCAGTGATAAAAATGTGGGTGACATTGTTCGTGCATTGGAATATGGCTGTGCTTTTAGATGGTTGAAAGCAAAGTGATAACACATTGGAAATTCAACTAACATTTTGTGTGGGTGAATATAGCTTGTAATGTCATTGATCAATGTTTCAACTAAATATTACTCAACTATCCACGTTAACATGATGTAGGTTACCCAGTGGGAGGACTAAGGTCCATTTGAGTTGAAGGCAGTCAATTCAGGAAGTAAACTTAAGTAACAATTCAACATTAGAAAAAAAGCCTATATATTTTCAATGACTGAGGAATAGAATCTATTTATGTACGTTTTTTTTTTAAACTTTATTTAATTAAATTAAAATCACTTCCTGAATTGACTGCTTACAATTTGAATTGACCCCAACCCGGCTGGAAACATCTGACAATGTGATTTTAGAGAGAAATGTTCCTCTACAGTAAAGTGGTATTCCTTAAATCGCAGTTTAACATACCACAAAACAGCATCCAGATTAAAAAACAATGTTTTTCCATGTGTGAATGTGTTATCCAATGTGTTTCTATAGGCTAATAGCATTAAGGCCAAATCCAATGTTTCAACAACAACAAAAATCTCATCAGTCTACAGACAATACCACATAATGACAAAGCAAAAACTGTTTTCTTGAAATTGTTGCTAATATATTAAAAAGAAAAAACACATAGCTTATTTACATAAGTATTCAAACCCTTTGCTATTAGACTTGAAATTGAGCTCAGGTGCATCCTGTTTCCATTGATTATCCTTCAGATGTTTCTACAACTTGATTGGAGTCCACCTGTGGTGAATTCAATTGATTGGACATGATTTGGAAAGGCACACACCTGTCTATATAGTGTCCCACAGCTGACAGTGCATGTCAGAACAAAAACCAAGCCATGAGGTCAAAGGAATTGTCCGTAGAGCTCCGAGACAGGATTTTGTCAAGGCAGAGATCTGGGGAAGGGTACCAAAGAATGTCTGCAGCATTGAAGGTTACAAATAAATACAGTGGCCTCCATCATTCTTAGATGGAAGAAGTTTGGAACCACCAAGACCCTTCCTACGGCTGGCCACCCGGCCAAACTGACCAATCAGGGGTGAAGGGCCTTGGTCAGGGAGGTGCCCAAGAACCCGATGGTCACTCTGACAGAGCTCCAGAGTTCCTCTGTGGAGATGTGAGAACCTACCAGAAGGACAACCATCTCTGCAGCACTGCAACACTGGGAGACGAGTCAGATTGAGGGGAAGATAAACGGAGCAAAGTACAGAGAGAACCTTGATGAAAACGCTTGTGACCTCAGACTGGAACGAAGGTTCACCTTCCAACAGGTCAATGACCCTAAGCACACAGCCAAGACAATGTAGGAGTGGCTTCGGGACAAGTCTTTGAATGTTCTTGAGTGGCCCAGCCAGAGCCCGGTCTTGAACCCGGTCAAACATCTCTGGAGAGACCTGAAAATAGCTGTGCAGCTACTCTCCCCATCCAACCTGACATAGCTTGAGAGGATCTGTAGAGAAGAATGGGAGAAACTCCCCAAATAGAGGTGTGCCAAGCTTGTAGCATCACACCCAAGAAGACTTGAGGCTGTAATCCCTGCCAAAGATGCTTCAACAAAGTACTGAGTAAAAAGTCTGAATACCTACGTAAATGTGATATTTCAGTTTTTCTTTTTAAGCTAAAATTTCTAAAATCTGTTTTTGCTTTGTCATTATGGGGTACAATTTAGAATCAGTCTGTAATGTAACAAAATGTGGAAAAAGTCAAGGAGTCTGAATATTTTCTGAATGCACTGTATACCTACAAGGGTTCTAAAATTCAAAATCAAATAGCTACCTAAATGATTCATGGTATGACCATCATAAAACAATTCTTAGCATTCTCAAGTATTTAAGGAAAGCAAATTGGCTTGCCCCAGAAGTGTAGAGTTCCAGTGACGAGGGTTTTGAGATATCTATTTATGATGCTAGAAAGTGAATTGTATAGATCAATAAAAACAAGGGCTATTTAAATAACTTTAAAAAAAACGCTTTACAAGTACAGTATTTATTTGTTATTTTACTAGGTAAGTTGACTGAGAACACATTCTCATTTGCAGCAACCATCTGGGGAAGAGTAATGAGCCAATTGTAAACTGGGGATTATTAGATGACCGTGATGGTCAGATTGGGAATTTAGCCAGGACACCGGGGTTAACACCCCTACGATAAGTGCAATGGGATCTTTAATGACCTCAGAGAGTCAGGACACCCATTTAACGTCCCATCCGAAAGACTGCACCCGACACAGCGCAACGTCCCCAATCACTGCTCTGGGGAATTGGGATATTTTTTTAGACGAGAGGAAAGAGTGCCTCCTACTGGCCCTCCAACACCATTTCCAGCTGCATCTGGTCTCCCATCCAGGGACTGACCAGGACAACCCTGCTTAGCTTCAGAAGCAAGCCAGCAGTGGTATGCAGGATAATCACTGTTTGTCAGTTTTATGTAATTGGTGTTACCACCTTGAAAATCACTCATTACAAAAATATACGAGCACCTTGAGCATTTTCTCCAGTGTGCAAATTGTTACCGGGAGAGGGCTCTGTATTAAAGAAAATGATTAGTTAATCACACCCTTTTAGTGTGTTATAAATGTTTGTGTTCTGTTGAAACTATGCCTTTTCTAAATCCAAAATGTAATTTAGTGTTACTCAATTTAATTAAGTGAAATAACAATTTGAGCAAAATGATTAATCATATAACATTTAGTAAATTTATTTTTTAAACATTGATGACCTTAGATTTTAGCATTTGTGGCCTCCATTTCAGAAAAAAATGCCTCATTGGTGTTACCATCGTTGGTGTTACTAATCCTACTGATGGCACAATGTCATCATATTGGTAAAATATATATATTTGAAGTAATTAAGTTTCCACAAAATCTTTAAAAATGAAGTACATTTTTTCCAAATTGCCATGCCTAAATGTCACCATAATTCAAGAAAGACCTACATGTGCAGAGTGCAGGGCTGTTTAGTGCACAGGAAAGGGGCGGCAGGGTAGCCTAGTGGTTAGAGCGTTGGACTAGCAACCGGAAGGTTGCAAGTTCAAATCCCCGAGCTGACAAAGTACAAATCTGTCGTTCTGCCCCTGAACAGGCAGTTAACCCACTGTTCCCAGGCCGTCATTGAAAATAAGAATTTGTTCTTAACTGACTTGCCTGGTTAAATAAAGGTTAAATAAAGGTTAAATAAAGGGTATTCTGAACACAGGTCTCACAGCCACTCCATATGTACTGTATAATAGGCCATGGTTGCCTGACATTTTGTTTTCATGATAAGAGTCAAATGAAAATATATTTTTCTAAACAATTGAAAGCAAAAACATGTTCTGCAAAAAAATATTCTGAATTTCTTCTTCTTCTTTTTTTCAGAACAATTGGTGACCAAGAGCAGAGGTCAGAGTCAGACATTCCGAGTGGTCAGTATTCTTGTTCACTGATTGGCCAGCTTTAGTCCTTTCTTGGTATCAATTCATAAGGAATGGATCACTATGATTGTTTAAATTAAATCATTAATAAATTATACCTTGTTTTAAAGGGATAGTTCTCTCAAAATACAGCTTCATGATGTTTTCCAACTTGTTTTGGCTGTAGTCGATCCCCAGGAAAGTTGTTGTGTGTGTGTTTCGATAACACTTCGACACAGTGTAGCAGCTAAAAACCTACTGTTGTCGCGACGACCCAGTCGACGCCCCAATCACGTAAAGACTTAATTTTCACACAAATGATGGTGCAGTGAAACATGATGCAATCATTTATTCAGTAAACAGTGTCAGTGGGGAGGACAGCAAATGGTTACTGTAGTCTGATGTCTCCTCTCCTACATTACTGTTGTCTGACGAGGGCTCCTCTCTTGTATTACTGTAGTCTGACGAGGGCTCCTCTCTTGTATTACTGTAGTCTGACGAGGGCTCCTCTCCTACATTACTGTAGTCTGACAAGGGCCCCTCTCTTGTATTACTGTAGTCTGACGAGGGCTCCTCTCTTGTATTACTGTAGTCTGACGAGGGCTCCTCTCTTGTATTACTGTAGTCTGACGAGGGCTCCTCTCTTGTATTACTGTAGTCTGACGAGGGCTCCTCTCCTACATTACTGTAGTCTGACAAGGGCCCCTCTCTTGTATTACTGTAGTCTGACGAGGGCTCCTCTCTTGTATTACTGTAGTCTGACGAGGGCTCCTCTCTTGTATTACTGTAGTCTGACGAGGGCTCCTACATTACTGTAGTCTGACGAGGGCGCCTCTCTTGTATTACTGTAGTCTGACGAGGGCTCCTACATTACTGTAGTCTGACGAGGGCTCCTCTCCTACATTACTGTTGTCTGACGAGGGCTCCTCTCTTGTATTACTGTAGTCTGACAAGGGCCCCTCTCTTGTATTACTGTAGTCTGACGAGGGCTCCTACATTACTGTAGTCTGACGAGGGCTCCTCCTGTATTACTGTAGTCTGACGAGGGCGCCTCTCTTGTATTTCTGTAGTCTGACGAGGGCTCCTACATTACTGTAGTCTGACGAGGGCCCCTCTCTTGTATTACTGTAGTCTGACGAGGGCGCCTCTCTTGTATTACTGTTGTCTGACGAGGGCTCCTCTCCTACATTACTGTTGTCTGACGAGGGCTCCTCTCTTGTATTACTGTAGTCTGACGAGGGCTCCTCTCCTACATTACTGTAGTCTGACAAGGGCCCCTCTCTTGTATTACTGTAGTCTGACGAGGGCTCCTCTCTTGTATTACTGTAGTCTGACGAGGGCTCCTACATTACTGTAGTCTGACGAGGGCGCCTCTCTTGTATTACTGTAGTCTGACGAGGGCTCCTACATTACTGTAGTCTGACGAGGGCTCCTCTCCTACATTACTGTTGTCTGACGAGGGCTCCTCTCTTGTATTACTGTAGTCTGACGAGGGCTCCTCCTGTATTACTGTAGTCTGACGAGGGCTCCTCCTGTATTACTGTAGTCTGACGAGGGCTCCTCTCTTGTATTACTGTAGTCTGACAAGGGCCCCTCTCTTGTATTACTGTAGTCTGACGAGGGCTCCTACATTACTGTAGTCTGACGAGGGCTCCTCTCCTACATTACTGTTGTCTGACGAGGGCTCCTCTCTTGTATTACTGTAGTCTGACGAGGGCTCCTCCTGTATTACTGTAGTCTGACGAGGGCTCCTCTCTTGTATTACTGTAGTCTGACAAGGGCCCCTCTCTTGTATTACTGTAGTCTGACAAGGGCTCCTCCTGTATTACTGTAGTCTGACGAGGGCTCCTCCTGTATTACTGTAGTCTGACGAGGGCTCCTCTCTTGTATTACTGTAGTCTGACGAGGGCTCCTCCTGTATTACTGTAGTCTGACGAGGGCTCCTCCTGTATTACTGTAGTCTGACGAGGGCTCCTCTCTTGTATTACTGTAGTCTGACAAGGGCCCCTCTCTTGTATTACTGTAGTCTGACGAGGGCTCCTACATTACTGTAGTCTGACGAGGGCGCCTCTCTTGTATTACTGTAGTCTGACAAGGGCTCCTACATTACTGTAGTCTGACGAGGGCCCCTCTCTTGTATTACTGTAGTCTGACGAGGGCTCCTCTCTTGTATTACTGTAGTCTGACGAGGGCTCCTACATTACTGTAGTCTGACGAGGGCGCCTCTCTTGTATTACTGTAGTCTGACAAGGGCCCCTCTCTTGTATTACTGTAGTCTGACGAGGGCTCCTACATTACTGTAGTCTGACGAGGGCCCCTCTCTTGTATTACTGTAGTCTGACGAGGGCTCCTACATTACTGTAGTCTGACAAGGGCGCCTCTCTTGTATTACTGTAGTCTGACAAGGGCTCCTCTCTTGTATTACTGTAGTCTGACGAGGGCTCCTCTCTTGTATTACTGTAGTCTGACGAGGGCTCATCTCCTACATTACTGTAGTCTGACGAGGGCGCCTCTCTTGTATTACTGTAGTCTGACGAGGGCTCCTCTCTTGTATTACTGTAGTCTGACGAGGGCGCCTCTCTTGTATTACTGTAGTCTGACGAGGGCGCCTCTCCTGTATTACTGTAGTCTGACAAGGGCCCCTCTCTTGTATTACTGTAGTCTGACGAGGGCTCCTACATTACTGTAGTCTGACGAGGGCTCCTACATTACTGTAGTCTGACGAGGGCTCCTCTCTTGTATTACTGTAGTCTGACGAGGGCGCCTCTCTTGTATTACTGTAGTCTGACAAGGGCCCCTCTCTTGTATTACTGTAGTCTGACGAGGGCTCCTACATTACTGTAGTCTGACGAGGGCCCCTCTCTTGTATTACTGTAGTCTGACGAGGGCTCCTACATTACTGTAGTCTGACGAGGGCGCCTCTCTTGTATTACTGTAGTCTGACGAGGGCTCCTCTCTTGTATTACTGTAGTCTGACGAGGGCTCCTCTCTTGTATTACTGTAGTCTGACGAGGGCTCATCTCCTACATTACTGTAGTCTGACGAGGGCGCCTCTCTTGTATTACTGTAGTCTGACGAGGGCTCCTCTCTTGTATTACTGTAGTCTGACGAGGGCGCCTCTCTTGTATTACTGTAGTCTGACGAGGGCTCCTCTCTTGTATTACTGTAGTCTGACGAGGGCGCCTCTCCTGTATTACTGTAGTCTGACAAGGGCCCCTCTCTTGTATTACTGTAGTCTGACGAGGGCTCCTACATTACTGTAGTCTGACGAGGGCTCCTACATTACTGTAGTCTGACGAGGGCTCCTCTCTTGTATTACTGTAGTCTGACGAGGGCGCCTCTCTTGTATTACTGTAGTCTGACGAGGGCTCCTCTCTTGTATTACTGTAGTCTGACGAGGGCTCCCTTCCTGTATTACTGTAATCTGACGAGGGCCCCTCTCTTGTATTACTGTAGTCTGACGAGGGCTCCTCTCCTACATTACTGTAGTCTGACGAGGGCTCCTCTCCTACATTACTGTAGTCTGACGAGGGCTCCTCTCCTACATTACTGTAGTCTGACGAGGGCTCCTCTCCTACATTACTGTAGTCTGACGAGGGCTCCTCTCCTACATTACTGTAGTCTGACGAGGGCTCCTCTCCTGTATTACTGTTGTCTGACGAGGGCTCCTCTCCTACATTACTGTAGTCTGACGAGGGCTCCTCTCCTGTATTACTGTTGTCTGACGAGGGCTCCTCTCTTGTATTACTGTAGTCTGACGAGGGCTCCTCTCTTGTATTACTGTAGTCTGACGAGGGCTCCTCTCCTACATTACTGTAGTCTGACGAGGGCTCCTCTCTTGTATTACTGTAGTCTGACGAGGGCTCCTACATTACTGTAGTCTGACGAGGGCTCCTCCTGTATTACTGTAGTCTGACGAGGGCTCCTCCTACATTACTGTAGTCTGACGAGGGATCCTCTCCTACATTACTGTAGTCTGACGAGGGCTCCTCTCTTGTATTACTGTAGTCTGACGAGGGCTCCTCTCTTGTATTACTGTAGTCTGACGAGGGCTCCTCTCCTACATTACTGTAGTCTGATGAGGGCTCCTCTCTTTGCTCATATCTGGCCAATGTAGTGAACTGTAATTATGTGAATGTTAGTTTGCGCGCAAGCAAATTATCATGTAAAATGTATTTATGCAGTGAACTTGTTTCCGCTCAGATCAGTCAAATAGAAAACTTTAGAAAACTTTGATAATTCAGATGTACACTTTTGTACTCAACCACCTCTGTGGAAAAAAAATACTTATCCAAAAACACAAAAATAGCCAAGGTAAGTGGACAAATCATATGAGATTGTGTTTTGAGTAGAAGATCCCTTTAATTACCCTCTATACTGCTAGAGCTAACAAAGTTAGTTATCATCCTGCATATCAGTGTTTCTAATATTGAGAGTCCTTATGACTGCATGTTATTCCTCCTAATACATTTATTTGACCAGTGATGCTGAAAATTATAAATGTAACTGTGAAAAGAATGGTTTCAGGATTATGGAAAATGTTTTTAATTTGCATTCCCCAAAAAATTGAGCTGTACACTACACTTTTTAGTAATTATCAGGGAACATTGAAATATCTGTCAAACTACATCTGTAAAGTTAATGATTTTGCTATTTATAATACTTGTTTCATCAAATAGATGAACTTCATCCGGTGTATCAACTCAAATCTACCCTGAAGAAGAGACATGAATGCATATTTGAGGGAATAGCTAAACAAGGCCACTCAACACTTCTCAATAAGATCTACACAGAGCTCTACATCACAGAGGGTGGAAGCGGAGATGTCAATAACGAACATGAGGTGAGACAGATTGAAACGGCTTCCAGGAAATCAGCAGCACAAGGGACAAAAATCAAATGTAACGACATCTTTAAACCCTCACCTGGACAAGACAAACCTATCAAAACTGTGCTGACAAAGGGAGTTGCTGGCATTGGAAAAACTGTCTCTGTGCAGAAGTTCATTCTGGACTGGGCTGAAGGAAGAGCTAATCAGGATGTCCAATTCATATTTCCACTTCCTTTTCGGGAGCTGAATTTGATGAAAAATAAAAAAATCTGTTTGAATGAACTTATAGATCACTGTTTCATTGGGATTAGAGAATCTGGAATCTCCAACTTTGACAGCTACAAAGTTATGTTTGTTCTTGATGGTCTGGATGAGTTTCGACTTCCTCTAGACTTCAAGAACAACAAGAGCTGCTGTGATGTCACAGAGTCAACCTCCGTGGATGTGCTGCTAACAAACCTCATCAAGGGGAATCTGCTCCCCTCTGCTCTTGTCTGGATAACATCCCGACCAGCGGCAGCCAATCAGATTCCTCCAGAGTGTGTTGACCAGGTGACAGAGGTACAAGGTTTCAACGACCCACAGAAGGAGGAGTACTTCAAGAATAGAATCAGTGATGAGAACCTGGCCTGCAGAATCATCACACACATTAAGTCATCAAGGAGCCTCCACATCATGTGCCATATACCAGTCTTCAGTTGGATTACAGCCACTGTTCTAGAGAGACTGTTGTGTCAGGCAGAGAGTGTAGAGATGCCCAGGAATCAGACTCAAATGTACACACACTTCCTGGTATTTCAGACCAAACAAGGGATTCAGAAGTATCTTGAAGACCATGACCGTGATCCACACTGGGATAAAACGATAATTCTCTCTCTGGGAAAACTGGCCCTCAAACAACTGGAAAAAGGCAATCTGATCTTCTATGAGGAAGACCTAAGGGAGTGTGGCATTGATGTCAGAGAAGCATCAGTGTACTCAGGAGTGTGCACACAGATCTTCAGAGAGGAGTGTGGGCTGTACCAGGAGAATGTGTACTGCTTTGTGCATCTGAGCATCCAGGAGTTTCTTGCTGCGTTATATGTGTTTCTCACATTCAACCAAAGTAGAGAGAATCCACTGGTCAAAAAGAGATCTTCATTCAGGGACCAGGAATCATCAATCGGACACAAATCTACGATCGACTTCTACAACAGTGCAGTAGATAAAGCTTTACAGAGCGAGAATGGACACCTGGATCTGTTCCTCCGCTTTCTTCTGGGCCTTTCACTTGAGTCCAATCAGACTCTCCTACGAGGCCTACTGTCACAAACAGAGAGCAGCTCACTGACAAATGTGGAAACGGTCAAATACATCAACGAGAAGATAAGAGAGAATCCCTCACCAGAGAAATGCATCAATCTGTTCCATTGTCTGAATGAGCTGAATGACCACTATCTAGTGTGGGAGATGCAAAGCTACTTGAACTCAGGAAGTCTCTCAGAAGCCAAATTTTCACTTACAGAGTGGTCAGCTCTGGCCTTTGTGTTGCTGACTTCAGAAGAGGAGCTGGATGTTCTTGACCTCAATAGATTCTCCAGAACAGAGGAAGGTATTCTAAGGCTGCTGCCAGTGGTCAAAGCCTCCAGAACAGTTCTGTAAGTACTTATAATGGTTTCATAACTTGGCTGGGTGTGTTAGACTTAATATTTTGGCAGTTATGTTTGAAAATGTTCATTATGTTGATTCAATTTCAATTGATGTCCTATTCAGGTTGAATAGATGTAAACTCACAGAGAGATGCTTTAAAGAGTTGGCATCAGCTCTCAGCTCAAACTCCTCACAACTGAGAGAACTGGACCTGAGTGACAATGACCTGCAAGATTCGGGAGTGGGGCTGCTGTATGCCGGACTCGGGAATCCACAGTGCAAACTGGAAACACTGAGGTGAGGTTATTTACATTGGCCCTTATCAAATGAAGGTGCACAGATATGATCATAAAGTGGATTTTCCTACCCAAATATCGCAACGTAAGAGTGTGTGATTATGTTCGTTTCATGTCGCATGCAGGTAAACATTGAACTCTGATTTAACAATCAGATCCGTCAAATACGAAACTTTGATAAATCAGGCAGGCACCTTTGTTGGATCTGAACCACTGCCACTCGTGGATTACGAGTCCTGCGTATCACACTATTGCTTTTTGTCAACTCCGTCACTGATGGCTAACCACCTTCAGATTGATTTTGTTAGTCTATTGAATATATAGAATATTTTCTGCTAAAATATTTAAAAAATCACTGTTCTGCAACATAATACATATACAGTATTTTCTGTGTTAGACTTAAGTGATAGTGTTTGCTTTATAAATGTTGTATTATGGTCTAAATCTAGAAAAACATGCCAAAATGCTAAATCAAATCAATTGTATTTATATAGCCCTTCTTACATCAGCTGATATCTCAAAGTGCTGTACAGAAACCCAGCCTAAAACCCCAAACAGCAAGCAATGCAGGTGTAGAAGCACGGTGGCTAGGAAAAACTCCCTAGAAAGGCCAAAACCTAGGAAGAAACCTAGAGA
Organism: Oncorhynchus masou masou; assembly: GCF_036934945.1. Lineage (NCBI taxonomy): Eukaryota > Metazoa > Chordata > Actinopteri > Salmoniformes > Salmonidae > Oncorhynchus > Oncorhynchus masou. Next base: position 51,573,308 of record NC_088232.1, read on the forward strand.
GGAACCAGGCAATGAGTGGGGGCCAGTCCTTTTCTGGCTCTGCCGGCTGGAGATTATAACAGAACATGGCCAAGGTGTTCAAATGTTCATAAATGACCAGCAGGGTCAAATAATAATAATAATCACAGTAGTTGTTGAGGGTGCAACAAGTCAGCACCTCAGAAGTAAATGTCAATTGGCTTTTCATAGCTGATCATTAAGAGTATCTCTACCGCTCCTGCTATGTCTAAAGAGTTGAAAACAGCAGGTCTGGGAGAGGTATCATGTCTGGTGAACAGGTCAGGGTTCCATAGCCGCAGGCAGAACAGTTGAAACTGGAGCAGCAGCACGGCCAGGTGGACTGAGGACAATAAGGAGTCATCATGCCAGGTAGTCCTGAGCCATGGTCCTAGGGCTCAGGTCCTCCGAGAGAGAAAGAAGGAAAGAAAGAAGGAAAGAAAGAAGGAAAGAATTAGAGAGAGCATACTTAAATTCACACAGGACACCGTATAGGACAGGAGAAGTACTCCAGATATAACAAACTGACCCCAGCCCCCCTACACATACTGTAGCATAAATACTGGAGGCTGAGACAGGAGGGGTCAGGAGACACTGTGGCCCCATCCAATGATACCTCCGGACAGGGCCAAACAGGCAGGATATAACCCCACCCACTTTGCCAAAGCACAGCCCCCATATCACTAGAGGGATATCTTCAACCACCAACTTACCATCCTGAGACAAGGCCGAGTACAGCCCACAGAGATCTCCACCACAGCACAACCCAAGGCGGAGGCGCCAACCCAGACAGGAAGATTACGTCAGTGACTCAACCCACTCAAGTGACGCACCCCTCCTAGGCACGGCATGGCAAAGCACCAGTAAGCCAGTGACTCCTGTAATAGGGTTAACCCTGAAGCATTTAATAGTACTATAAAACAAAAGAAATAGAAGTTCTGAGTTTTTTTATTACATATTTGAATCATCTAATGTTAGAATTAAACAATCAATATTAACAATATTTTAAATATATATTTTGATAGACCAAAGTATCAGCTTTCATATCATGTAATGGAACAACCTAATTTTGTTCGAAAAAAATGAAACGCATAATACTCAAATTACTGGATTCAGGTCGACTTCATCAGACACCATAAAAGGCGTTTCATTTTTTAAATTATAGTCCAACAAGTGTTTTAAGGCCTTAAGAGAAATGTTGATTGTCCCGTCTTTCAAACAGCAACTTTTTTTCTCAGTCTAATGGCAAAATATGTAAAATAGCATGAGAACAAATTATCTGTTGGCATTTATAAAATAGTACCAAAACTTGTTATGATGATTTTTTTATACTGTATGATTTTTCTCACATTAAAACTGTGAATGGAAATGTAGTTAATAAGTCTATTGTTATGCCTCTGAAGTGATAATGGCCTGTTACTTTCATGAGTAGAATCTAAGTAGTGGATGATTCGTATCCAATTTGTGCTGTCCAATTTGTTTCATTTTAGGTTGAATAGCTGTAAACTCACAGAGAGATGTTGTGAACAGTTGGCCTTAGTTCTCATCTCAAGCTCAAACCTGAAAGAACTGGACCTGAGTGACAATGACCTGCAGGATTCAGGAGTGGAGCTGCTGTCTGCTGGACTGGGGAGTCTGCAATGTACACTGGAGACACTGAGGTGAATTATTGGAACGCTTGAGTTTACAACCATATTTACTTTGGCCTTCATTCATTAAATGAATGTGACTGATCATAAATTGTTAACATTAACAATTACATAATAATAATATGGCAACTACTGTCATTTTTTTTAAACAATTATAAAATGATAATAAGGCATATGTTGCTCACTTCAAGGCAAGCAACACTGAAGCATGCATGAGAGCATCAGCTGTTCCGGACAACTTTGTGATCACACTCTGACATTTTCAACCTGACTCTGACTGAGTCTGTAATACCAACATGTTTCAAGCAGACCACCATAGTCCCTGTGCCCAAGAACACAAAGGTATCCTGCCTAAGTGACTACCGACCTGTAGCACACATGTATGTAGCCATGAAGTGCTTTGAAAGGCTGATCAAGGCTCACATCAACACCATTATCGCAGAAACTCTAGACCCACTACAATTTGCATACCGCCCCAACACATCCACTGATGATTAAATCTCTAGAACACCCCACACTGCCCGTTCCTACCTAGACAAAAGGAACACCTATGTGAGAATGCTGTTCATTGACGACAGCTCAGCGTCCAACACCATCACTAAGCTAAGGACACTGGGACTAAACACCTCCCTCTGAAACTGGATCCTGGACTTCCTGATGGGCCTCCCCCAGGTGGTAAGGGTAGGTCACAACACATCTGCCACGCTGATCCTCAACACGGGGGCCCCTCAGGACTGCGTGCTCAGTCCCCTCCTGTACTCCTTGTTCACCGATGACTGCATGGTCAAGCCCGACTCCAACACCATCATTAAGTTTGCCGACGACACAACAGTGGTAGGCCTGATCACCGACAACGATGAGACAGACTATAGGGAGGAGGTCAGAGAACTGGCCGTTTGGTACCAGGATAACAACTTCTCCCTCAATGAGATTAAGACAAAGGAGATGATTGTGGACTACAGGAAAAGGAGGACTGAGCACTCCCCCATTCTCATCGACAGGGCTGTCGTAGAGCAGGTTGAGAGATTAAAGTTCCTTGGTGTCCACATCACCAACAAGCTATCATGGTCCAAACACACCAAGACAGTCATGAAGAGGGCACGACAAGTCTATTCCTTTCAGGGGACTGAAAAGATTTTGCATGGCTCCTCAGATCGGCGGCAGTGTAGCCTAGAGTTTAGAGAGTTGAACTAATAACCGGAAGGTTGCATGTTCAAACCCCCGAGCTGACAAGGTACAAATCTGTCGTTCTGCCCCTGAACAGGTAGTTAACCCACTGTTCCTAGGCCGTCAATGAAAATAAGAATTTGTTCTTAACTGACTTGCCTAGTTAAATAAAGGTCAAATAAATTTTTTTTAAAAGATCCTCAAAACGTTATGCAGCCGCACCATCGAGAGCATCACTGCCTGGGATAGCAACTGCTCGGCCTCCGACCGCAAGGCACTGCAGAAGATTGTGCGTATGGCCCAGTCCATCACTGGGGCCAAGCTTCCTGCCATCCAGGACCTTTATACCAGGTCAAAGATTCCAGATTGTCAAAGATTCCAGCCAGCCTGGTCATAGACAGACCTCTCTGCTACCGCACGGCAAGCAGTACCGGAGCTCTAAGTCTAGGTCCAAGGCTGCTTAACAGCTTCTACCACCAAACCATAAGACTCCTGAACAGCTAATCAAATGGCTACCCAGACTATTTGCACCAGACTATTTGCATTGCCCCCCGCCTATGCTGCTGCTATTCTCTGGTTATTTTCAATGCATACTCACTTTAACTGTACCTACATATTACCTCGAATGACTGCATTCTAACCTGTTGCCCCGCACATTGACTCTGTACCTGTACCCTCGTATATAATCTCACTACTGTTATTTTACAGCTGCTCTTTAATTATTATAATAATTGTTTTACTTATCAATTTTTTACCTATTTAACTGTAAGGTCTACCTTCGCCTGTTGTATTCAGCACATGTAACAAATACGATTTGATTTGATTAGACCGGTGGAAATCTGTCCTTTGGTCTGATGAGTCCAAATGTGAGATTTTTGGTTTCAACTGCTGTGTCTTTGTGAGACACAGAGTAGGCGAACAGATGATCTCTGCATGTGTGGTTCCCACCATGAAGCATGGACGAGGAGGTGTGGGGGTGCTTTGTTGGTGACATTGTCAGGGATTTATTTAGAATTCATCGCACACTTAACCAGCATGGCTACCACAGCATTCTGCAGTGGTTTGCGCTTAGTGGGACTATCATTTGTTTTTCAACAGGACAATAACCCAACACACCTCCAGCCTGTGTAAGGGCTATTTGACCAAGAAGGAGAGTGACGGAGTGCTGCATCAGATGACCTGACGTCAACCTAATTGAGATGGTTTGGGATGAGTTGGACCGCAGAGTGAAGGAAAAGCAGCCAACAAGTGATCAGCATATGTGAGGACTCATTCAAGACTGTTGGAAAAGCATTCCAATTGAAGCTGGTTGAGAGAATGCCAAGAGTGTGCAAAGCTGTCATCAAGGCAAAGCGTGGCTACTTTGAAGAATCTAAATTCTAAAATATATTTTGATTTGTTTTGCACTTTTTTCATTACTACATGATTCCATGTGTGTTATTTCCTAGTTTGATGTCTTCACTGTTATTCTACAATTTAGAAAATAGTAAAATAATAGAAAAACCCTTGAATGAGTAGGTGTGTCCAAACTTTTGACTGGTGACATATTTACAAGTATCTTCACATAGGTATGTTTTTATTAGATAAAAACACAAACTGTTTGTTCTTAACATTAGAAAAAGGGCTTTCTTAAAATCACTGTGTTGATGTTAATGCCTGATCTCGACGGGTAAATGATTCCAGTCAGTAGGGCCTTTGTACTGTCTCTGAAAGATCATTCTCCAACCTCATGACGATGTTGTACAGTATGTAGCGCTGTCTGTTTTTCAGGGTATGCAGGGCGTTATTGTGTAAATGAGAATTGGAATGTAGAAAGGGTTCTACATGGAACCAAACATTTTCTACCTGAAACTATAAAGGGTTCTCCTATGGGAACAGCAGAATAACTAGCAGAATAAAGATTTTTTTTTTGTAAGAGTGTAGTGAAGATGAGGTTAACTCACATTGCCTACCTTGTGAGTGGGAGGGGACTGGGAAAGGGTGGGGTCAAAAAAGGAAAGAAGTGGAAAGAAATTAGTCGAAGGTGTCGGGAGGTTGATGTCTCCGAGTAGGGTCAGAGGTCAGCCATGGTCGGGGAATGAGCTATGCAGTATGTCCAACTAATCAAATACAATTGTTCAGACTAGCAGACCCCTTAAAAATGAGATGATCCTACCCCATTATCCATTTCCCTGCACATGATAGGAGGACGTCTGCACTCTTTAAATGTCCTTTATACCAAATAATGTCTGTACCAAGTGCGTAGGTATTAAAGTTATAATTCTGGGGGAGATGGAGAGCCACACACTCAAAAAAGAGGAATACATTGAAAACCAAGGCCTACATGCTGTATAAAATGTAATTACTTCAACAATTTATTTATATTATAGGCTACGTGGATGTAACCTCACAGAGCATTGTTGTGAAGCACTGGCCTCAGTTCTTAGCTCAAATTCCTCATGCCTGAGAAAGCTGGACTTGGGTGTGAATGACCTGCAGGATTCAGGAGTGAAGCAGCTCTCTGCCGGACTGGGAAATCCAACCTGCAAACTACAGACACTAAGGTCAGTATTACTGGCATTGTTGAAGAGCAGAACCTTGTTGAATTCCTTAATTTATAAGATTTATTTGAAAGCTTTTGAAGTAAATATATATTCAGTGAGTTCTGGTTTTACACTGTGCAAATACAGGTGAATTTTGATTCAATTTGTTTTGTCCAACTTGTTTTTTTTTAGGTTGAATAGATGTAAACTCACAGAAAGCTGTTGTGAAAAGTTGGCCTCAGTTCTCATCTCAAACTCAAACCTGAGAGAGCTGGACCTGAGTGACAATGACCTGCAGGATTCAGGAGTGGAGCTGCTGTCTGCTGGACTGGGGAGTCTGCAATGTACACTGGAGACACTGAGGTGAATTATTTAGCAACTTGACTTTACAACCATATTTACTTTGGCCCTCATTTATTAAATGAACGTGACTGATCATAAAATGGACATTTATCAATATCAACGTGGTCATATGGTGTGTTTGAATTAATCAAATCAAATCAAATTTTATTTGTCACATACACATGGTTAGCAGATGTTAATGCGAGTGTAGCGAAATGCTTGTGCTTCTAGTTCCGACAATGCAGTAATAACCAACAAGTAATCTAACTAACAATTCCTGATCTACTGTCTTATACACAGTGTAAGGGGATAAAGAATATGTACATAAAGATATATGAATGAGTGATGGCACAGAGCAGCATAGGCAAGATACAGTAGATGGTATCGAGTACAGTATATACATATGAGATGAGTATGTAAACAAAGTGGCATAGTTAAAGTGGCTAGTGATACATGTATTACATAAGGATGCAGTCGATGATATAGAGTACAGTATATACGTATGCATATGAGATGAATAATGTAGGGTAAGTAACATTTATATAAGGTAGCATTGTTTAAAGTGTCTGCTCTGAGATGTGCGTACAGTCAGTTTTACTGGTGAACAAGCGAACGTCTGTACATGATATATCTTCTCTGCTCTACTGTTCATACAACAGTGGATTCTTCTACCCAAATATGGTGATGTTGGGCATGTCATTGTGTTAATTTCAGGTTGCATGTACGTGAACGTTCAGGTCAGATGTATGAAGTGAATTCATGTATGATCAAATCAGAGGGCTTGAATTGACTTTGAAAAACACTTTTTATTTATTAGATATTTTGCAGGATGAAATCTCTCATGCACCATCTCATTTTCAAGAGTCCAAATGGAAACAACAAAACAATACTTAGTAACAAGAACAATATGGCAACTACTGTCTAATAATATTAACCATTAAATAATAAATATGGCTGCTACTGTCTAATAATATTAACCATTAAATAATAAATATGGCAACTACTGTCTAATAATATTAACCATTAAATAATAAATATGGCTGCTACTGTCTAATAAAAATAACTATTAAATAATATGGCAACTACTGTCTAATAATATTAACCATTAAATAATAAATATGGCTGCTACTGTCTAATAATATTAACCATTAAATAATAAATATGGCAACTACTGTCTAATAATATTAACCATTAAATAATAAATATGGCTGCTACTGTCTAATAAAAATAACTATTAAATAATATGGCAACTACTGTCTAATAATATTAACCATTAAATAATAAATATGGCTGCTACTGTCTAATAATATTAACCATTAAATAATAAATATGGCAACTACTGTCTAATAATATTAACCATTAAATAATAAATATGGCTGCTACTGTCTAATAAAAATAACTATTAAATAATATGGCAACTACTGTCTAATAATATTAACCATTAAATAATAAATATGGCTGCTACTGTCTAATAATATTAACCATTAAATAATAAATATGGCAACTACTGTCTAATAATATTAACCATTAAATAATAAATATGGCTGCTACTGTCTAATAAAAATAACTATTAAATAATATGGCAACTACTGTCTAATAATATTAACCATTAAATAATAAATATGGCTGCTACTGTCTAATAATATTAACCATTAAATAATAAATATGGCAACTACTGTCTAATAATATTAACCATTAAATAATATATATGGCTGCTACTGTCTAATAAAAATAACTATTAAATAATATGGAAACTACTGTCTAATAATATTAACCATTAAATAATAAATATGGCTGCTACTGTCTAATAAAAATAACCATTAAATAATAAATATGGCTGCTACTGTCTAATAATATTAACCATTAAATAATAAATATGGCTGCTACTGTCTAATAATATTAACCATTAAATAATAAATATGGCTGCTACTGTCTAATAAAAATAACTATTAAATAATATGGAAACTACTGTCTAATAATATAAAACCATTTAATAATAATTATATTGCAACTGTCAAATATATCGTCCTGAATATGAAACCATTTTTTTTAGAAAGCAAATATCTCTGTAAATAGTTGTCACGGTGTGGGTGTAGCTGGTGCAATGAAAGTCAGGCTCAGGAGGGCAGAGATGAGTGGACAAGGCAACTTTACTGAGGCAACATCATAAGAATAGAACGCAACCGCGTCTCAAAAACAAATGCCATCAGAATAGGTGAGGCAGAACTAAGTACAAAATAACAAGGTACAAAGTACAGGCTGTCAAAAAGCACGGGTGTAAAATAGAACCTGGCGCAAACCAGCCGGAAGAGTGCCAACCTGACAATAAACAATTACACACACAGACATGGGGGGAACAGAGGGTTAAATACACTGCATGTAATGAGGGAATGAATACCAGGTATGTGGGAAAACAAGACAAAACAAATGGAAAATTAAAGGTGGATCGGCGATGGCTAGAAGACCGGTGACGTCGACCGCCGAACGCCGCCCGAACAAGGAGAGGGAATGACTTTGGCGGAAGTCGTGACAATAGTTCCCTCCTGATAACCCTAATGTTAGTGGCTGCCCCCCAATATATTACATTAGCCACTAAGACTTTTTTTTTTTTTTTTTTTTTAGGCTGGACCGATGTAACATCACAAAGAAAAACTTGGAAAAATGTTCCTCAACTCTCAGCTCAAACTCATCACACCTGAGAGAACTGGACCTCAGTTACAGTCAGCCAGGAGACCCAGCAGATCTAGGAGACCCAGGAGTAGAGCTGCTCACTGCTGCCCTGGAGGATCCTCAATATCATCTCAAAACAGTCAGGTAAAACAGTTCTGCTTTTTTAATCTGTCAAATGTATATAACTGTACAATCAATATACAATAAGGTTTTCAGAGTCACTTCATGTCCTTGTGCTTTTCTTGCAGTGGCCACGGTGAAGAGTTTTTGCTGTTTCAGAGATGTAAGTTATTTGCTGTTAAATCAAGCTTTTATATCTTGAATAGGGCATGTTACTAAGTATCCAAACAGTATGAAAAAACAGCACACTGGTGAAGGCGGACGGCCAACCATGACTTCATTCCATTAGTCATTTTTCACTGCAGTGTATGAAGGAACAACACATTTCTTTCATGTAGTTTTTATTTATATTTTTACGGATGAAGTCGGTTGTCCGTCTTCACTAATATTTAGAAGATTGTTCTGGATACTTACAGCGCATTGCATAATGACTTTTCCATACTCTGTTCTTCCTTGATTAGCCGCATGTGAGCTAACACTGGACCCGAACACAACATACAGACATCTCTCTCTGTCTGAGGACAACAGAAAGGTGACATGGGAGATAGAAGAGCAGTTGTATCCTGATCACCCAGACAGATTTCTGGACTGGACACAGGTGCTTTGTAGAGAAGGTCTGACTGGGCGCTGCTACTGGGAGGCAGAGTGGAGCGGGGATGTGGTTGATATAGCAGTAACGTATAAAGAAATCAGCAGGAAAGGAACGGGGAAAGACTGTGGGTTTGGATTTAATGACAAGTCCTGGAGAATGTTGTGCTCTGATCAGAAGTACACTGCCTTGTACAATAATAAGTGTACTTTCATACCGGTCCCCTGCTCCAACAGAGTAGGAGTGTATCTGGACTGGCTGGCTGGCACTCTGTCCTTCTACAGCATCTCCTCAGACACAGCAACTCTACTGCACACGTTCCAAGCCAGATTTACTAAGCCTCTTTACCCAGGGTTTAGGCTTTGGGTTGGTTCTTCAGTGACCCTGTGTCATGTAGACACCAAAGCCTTCAAAGAAACACAGTCATAAGTTTGTCATGATAATTGTGACGGCCACACATTTGATGTGTTCAGTGAAACATACCAATTAGTGGAAAAAAAATATCAGAATTTGGCTGCCTAACTAAACGCAGCCATTGAGCTGCACATTAAAAATCACTTTACTCATGCAGTTTAAAATTCACTCTGCATAACACAGCAAGCTTTAAAAGACGCATGGTTTTAAAATATCCCAAAAATATTTATTAAAAGAGAACTTGCCCAAGCCTCCCCATTTCTCCTTCACCCAAATCTAGATAGTTGATGTTCTGAAAGAGTTGCGAAATTTGGACCCCTACAAATCAGCGGGGCCAGACAATCTGGAACCTCTCTTTTTAAGATTATCTTCCGCAATTGTTGCAACCCCTATTACTAGCCTGTTCAACCTCTCTTTCGTATCCTCTGAGATCCCCAAAAATTGGAAAGCTGCCCCGGACATCCCCCTCTTCAGAGGGGGAGACGCTAGACCCAGACTGTTACAGACCTATACTATTTTTCCTGTAGTTTAATTTAGAAAAAATGTCATACTTTTTTTTTTTTTTTTACCCTCCATAAGTAAGCATTTACATTTTACTGTTGTTTTTTGGGCATGTGACATATAACATTTGATTTGATTTGAGGAGCAACATAGTGAGGAGAGATCATCATTCTGGTCCACGCTCATTTTTTCACTGCGTAATAAAATCAATTGCAGGCCATCTAAAAAATTTGTTCAGGTAAGAATCTATTTGAATGGCACATTTCACTATATGACATAATGTTTTTTGTCTTTTTTCATGTTTTTTTTTCTCCATTTTTAAGCCTTATTAAACGAAGAGCCGTTTGGGAGCCAAATGAACATGGCTCTTGTAGGTGAATGGAGCCAAATGAACATGGCTCTTGTAGGTGAATGGAGCCAAATGAACATGGCTCTTGTAGGTGAATGGAGCCAAATGAACATGGCTCTTGTAGGTGGATAGAGCCAAATGAACATGGCTCTTGTAGGTGAATGGAGCCAAATGAACATGGCTCTTGTAGGTGAATGGAGCCAAATGAACATGGCTCTTGTAGGTGAATGGAGCCAAATGATCCGGCTCACAGAAAAGACTCACGACAGAACAGAGCTCAAAGGGGCCAATGGCGTTTAAAAGGGCAATTACATACTTTGTAATAGAAACCATTTTTTTTCTCTTCTTTTTTTTTTCTTCGAGTGAATAATTATTATTTATATTTATAATGAAACAATAATTAATAATAGTAATATCAATCAGGATGTTGTTCCCAGTGGGGTAAATGCAGATGGAACAACGGCATGCTTCACCCTACGTGCATTTTAAGCCACTATGCTGCATCAGTTGGGCTACAGGTGATAATGCTTATTGCTAATAGCAACTCTGATAATAGACCAAGAGGCCATATGGTCCAATATGTAAACACAGTTTCAGCATCTTTAACCTGTCTCCTCCCCTTCATTTTTTACCAATATTTTTTTGGGGGGGCTCATTTCTGGAGATGGTAATTATATTTTCATTTGGTGTCGGCATCATTTCATTTTAATTCATTTTGGAGTAATATGACTTTTAAAAAAGTCACCAGAACTGAGCTTCTCGGTACTTCTTTCTAAAAATGATCCTGGGGACCTGAGCAAGAGGACTGGACTTAGTCAAACGCGCACTTTCCCTAAAAGCATGATGGTCACGACTTTCTGACATGAAAGGGCTAATTTGGCCCCAGACAATCGACCTGAGATCGACTTAAGATTCAGTCCCGGCATTTTTTATTTGATTTTAAACCCTGAGTTGGGGGCAAAGCATGTTGCTGGCTCACACCTAAGAACCAATTTGTTATGTAACTTGTGTCTAGGATTCCTGTTCCTCTCAGTGTGTCTTGGTACACAACACCGGTTTGAGTTTTCAGTTTAAGATCTAGATACTGTATTATAGACAATGTTCCAAACTGCAACAATGTGGGAGATTTGGGGTATTAAAGAAGTACAGAAAAAGGACCTAACAGCTTTTAGCAACCAGCAGAAAAACAATGCTTTGGGACAATGCTTTGGGACAATGCTTTGTGATTCGTTATACCACTTTTTATCTGACAACAACATTATCAACTACTTTACTCCTATACTTTTTTTGTAATGTTTAAGATTCTAAGGCCTGGCGCACCCACCATGGGGGACAGATTTAGAGTTCAGGCCTAAAACCAAGAGAGACGTCAGCCCTGATAGTGGCAGGACTAGTTGTGATGAACCCTGTGGCTTGGCTATTATCTGGTGTTTCTGTTTGTGACGTCAGCAAGTCTCTGGGGTATTGCCACAGATATGGTGTATGCACACGATAGTAGTGTTCACTTCAGCACCAATTGAATTATCTGTCTGAACTAGTGGTTTTGAGACTGAAAAGATAACCTTTGCATAACCCTCTTTTGACGAAACAAGTTGGTTCTCGTTTGTGTGTATTGGTACTTACTGTGTTTTGGGGGCATTGTCTGTCTGCCTGTCTGCTTGTCTGCCTGTCTTTGCCTGTCTGCCTGTCTGTATTGGGTACATTGGGTACAAAGCATTTTTGGTGCCAATACCTGTATGTTTGTCTTTGAAAGAAAAAGTATATCAATTCAAACGAGTATGTCGCAGACAATGTTATTGTTGAATCCAAGTTGAACCCATGGTGGGTGCGTGAGGCTTTAGAATCTTAAACATTACAAAAAAAGTATAGGAGTAAAGTAGCTGATAATGTTGTCAGATAAAAGTGGTGTTGAACCCAGGTGAACCCATGTTAAACCCATGTTAAACCCAAGTGAACCCAGGTGTCAAAGAGAGCACATGGTCAGGTGCATTCTGATGTCTTTATTGGGTAACTGGTGTCATCAATTTGATCCAGTCACAAAGCACCGTTTGTGAATTTTCAAGGAACATTTCCAACTCTTCCCCTGAGTCAAGTGGATTAACCCCAAACTTGATCCAAACTATTCCAGTACCACTCTCTGTTTAGACCATCGTCCTTGTCTTTCATTGTCGTATTTTCCCAGTTTTCATTCCTTATTCTTTCTTTCCTGTGCTTCTTTCCTACATTATCCCCACCATTCTTCCACTCTTGTATCCATCTCTTTGTCCCCCTGTGCGTGTGGAGTGCCGTGTAGCATTGGGAGCGGATCTGGATTCTGCTGCAGCTTTATGAGTGAAAGTGGATGAGGACATCAGACATGCGTCTATTAGTGGTGAGGACATCGGACTGACGTCTATTAGTGGTGAGGACATCGGACTGACGTCTATTAGTGGTGAGGACATCGGACTGACATCTATTAGTGGTGAGGACATCGGACTGACATCTATTAGTGGTGAGGACATCGGACTGACATCTATTAGTGGTTTTTATTTTATTTATTTTACCTTTATTTAACCAGGCAAGTCAGTTAAGAACACATTCTTATTTTCAATGACGGCCTGGGAACAGTGGGTTAACTGCCTGTTCAGGGGCAGAACGACAGATTTGTACCTTGTCAGCTCAGGGGTTTGAACTCACAACCTTCCGGTTACTAGTCCAACGCTCTAACCTGCCGCCCCATCTATTAGTGGCGAGGACATCGGACTGACGTCTATTAGTGGCGAGGACATCGGACTGACATCTATTAGTGGTGAGGACATCAGACATATCAATTAGTGGTGAGGACATCGGACTGACATCTATTAGTGGTGAGGACATCGGACTGACATCTATTAGTGGTGAGGACATCAGACATATCTATTAGTGGTGAGGACATCAGACATATCTATTAGTGGTGAGGACATCAGACATATCTATTAGTGGTGAGGACATCAGACATATCTATTAGTGGTGAGGACATCAGACATATCTATTAGTGGTGAGGACATCAGACATATCTATTAGTGGTGAGGACATCAGACATATCTATTAGTGGTGAGGACATCAGACATATCTATTAGTGGTGAGGACATCAGACATATCTATTAGTGGTGAGGACATCAGACATATCTATTAGTGGCGAGGACATCAGACATATCTATTAGTGGCGAGGACATCAGACATATCTATTAGTGGCGAGGACATCAGACATATCTATTAGTGGCGAGGACATCAGACATATCTATTAGTGGCGAGGACATCAGACATATCTATTAGTGGCGAGGACATCAGACATATCTATTAGTGGCGAGGACATCAGACATATCTATTAGTGGCGAGGACATCAGACATATCTATTAGTGGTGAGGACATCGGACTGACATCTATTAGTGGTGAGGACATCAGACATATCTATTAGTGGTGAGGACATCAGACATATCTATTAGTGGTGAGGACATCGGACTGACATCTATTAGTGGTGAGGACATCAGACATATCTATTAGTGGTGAGGACATCAGACATATCTATTAGTGGTGAGGACATCAGACATATCTATTAGTGGCGGGGACATCAGACATATCTATTAGTGGCGGGGACATCAGACATATCTATTAGTGGCGAGGACATCAGACATATCTATTAGTGGTGAGGACATCAGACATATCTATTAGTGGTGAGGACATCAGACATATCTATTAGTGGTGAGGACATCGGACTGACATCTATTAGTGGTGAGGACATCAGACATATCTATTAGTGGTGAGGACATCAGACATATCTATTAGTGGTGAGGACATCGGACTGACATCTATTAGTGGTGAGGACATCAGACATATCTATTAGTGGTGAGGACATCAGACATATCTATTAGTGGTGAGGACATCAGACATATCTATTAGTGGTGAGGACATCAGACATATCTATTAGTGGCGGGGACATCAGACATATCTATTAGTGGCGAGGACATCAGACATATCTATTAGTGGCGAGGACATCAGACATATCTATTAGTGGTGAGGACATCAGACATATCTATTAGTGATGGGGACATCAGACATATCTATTAGTGATGGGGACATCAGACATATCTATTAGTGGTGAGGACATCAGACATATCTATTAGTGGTGAGGACATCAGACATATCTATTAGTGATGGGGACATCAGACATATCTATTAGTGGTGAGGACATAAGACAATCAGAATGTAGACAGGATCAGGACAAAGAACCCATGTTAGCACCAGGTATAAACGGGGCTACTGAAGAGGAGTTTGAAATGATATTATAAGCGTTATGAATGATGTTGTTTTTCTCAATTGATTGTCTTTTTTGTTGTTGCTTGAAAGCGCTTTGAGATTATTCATGTAATGAAGAGCGTTATACAAGCTGAAGAAATAATAATATTAATAATGATTATTATTGTTGTTATTTTTATCATTGTTGTTATTATTTTTGTTTATGATTATTGTTATTATTAGTATTATTATTAGTATTGTTATTATTGATGTTGTTGTTGTTTATTATTATTATTATTATTATTATTATTATTAGCAGATTGGGGTGATGACAGTTGATATAAAGCTGAAACCAACTCTCACTTGACCCTTTTAAGCCACACCCATAGAATGTTAACACAAAGAATAAAAAGCATTCAAGGTCTCATTTTTCACAGTGATTTAACTGTCAGACATTTACATAATTACACTATAAAACCGCCAGGGTCTCGTGGAAAAAGACCATGGAGTGGAAAAGCAAGTGTCTGTCTGGCAGAGTTGATGATTATACATTGAGGGCTAAAATAGTCATATTAATACTATTGCGTAACAGAGTTTGACAGTCTTTGTGTCCTTACTGAAAGCCACCAGACCTCAACATGTTTAGATCTCTGCATGTCCTGTTATTCTCATTGAATAAACTTGTGAAGTTTGTAAGAACTTAGATGTGAGAAACATTTCAGTCAAAGGGTCAAGGGTTCTCCTCGCGAAATCTCCTCTCTCGTTGTTGTGTGTGTGTTGTATGTCGTTAGTAAGACTGGGTAGTAAGAATGTTCATTGTTTCACAAATGCAGACCTGGGTTCAGGTATCCTAGTGGTAAGTAAGTCGCTCTGGATAAGAGCGTCTGCCAAATGACTTAAATGTAAATGTAAGAGCGTTGGACTAGAAACCGAAAGGTTGCAAGGTCAAATCCCCGAGGTGAAAACTTCGAAGTCTGTTGTTCTACCCCTGAACAAGGCTGTTAACCCACTGTTCCTCGGACTCCATTGAAAATAAAAATTGTTCATAACTGATTGACCTAATAAAATAAAAACAGCATTCCATTGGCTCTGTTGCGCCAGGCTAGCCTCAGGATCCTTCCAAGTATTTGAAAGAAAACTACAAATACTATTTAAACCCAGGTTCCTTAATTGCAGTGTCTTTTGTTTGTTTCGGTCCAAGGCTCTCCTTGTCAAGTCTGTGAAATCTCTCTTTTTTTTTTAATGGAGAAAAAAAACTTCCCCACTACCAGTTTGGTCTTGTCAGTATAATTTGATGTGCCTTATGTCTGAATGTGTTCTAATACAGTATGTTATGTCTGAATGTGTTCTAATACAGTATGTTATGTCTGAATGTGTTCTAATACAGTATGTTATGTCTGAATGTGTTCTAATACAGTATGTTATGTCTGAATGTGTTCTAATACAGTATGTTATGTCTGAATGTGTTCTAATACAGTATGTTATGTCTGAATGTGTTCTAATACAGTATGTTATGTCTGAATGTGTTCTAATACAGTATGTTATGTCTGAATGTGTTCTAATACAGTATGTTATGTCTGAATGTGTTCTAATACAGTATGTTATGTCTGAATGTGTTCTAATACAGTATGTTATGTCTGAATGTGTTCTAATACAGTATGTTATGTCTGAATGTGTTCTAATACAGTATGTTATGTCTGAATGTGTTCTAATACAGTATGTTATGTCTGAATGTGTTCTAATACAGTATGTTATGTCTGAATGTGTTCTAATACAGTATGTTATGTCTGAATGTGTTCTAATACAGTATGTTATGTCTGAATGTGTTCTAATACAGTATGTTATGTCTGAATGTGTTCTAATACAGTATGTTATGCCTGAATGTGTTCTAATACAGTATGTTATGTCTGAATGTGTTCTAATACAGTATCTGGATGTCATAAGGTGAATTCACCAATTTGTAAGTCGCTCTGGATAAGAGCGTCTGCCAAATGACTTAAATGTAATGTAAATGTAAATGTTAACTTATCTCTGAACTAACTGCATCCTCCAGGCAGAGTGTGTTAGCCGTCAAGCCTGCTGGGAGGAGCGATCCCTGTGTGTGTGTGTGTGTGAGTGAGTGCTGGGAGAGGTAGTGACCCTGTTAGAGAAGGAGGGAGGGATTGTGGGGATCTGGTGAATGTCTCCTGCCTGCCGCAGTGAGAGAATTACCTTCACTTCTCTCTATTTCTCCCGGGAGTGACGTCGTTAGGCAGTACTTAGTGGCGGAGTAGCGGTGGTTTTGCCTGGGGGCCTCGACTATGATCAGATCAGATGAGCCCCTCTGAATCCTGTTACACTCTGGCTTAGAGAAGACAGTGGAGAGAAGAAGAGGGAGTCAGAGTTCCATGTGGTAAGCTGACTAGATATGCACGCTTATTCTGGGAGAGAGGAACATTTGAAAGTCATGCAAAAACTATTGCGTGTGTAGCTGTTATTTGGAGTGTGTGTGTGTGTGTGTGTGTCCTGTCTGTCTGTCTGTCTGTCTGTCTGTCTGTCTGTCTGTCTGGTCTTGTCTGGTCTTGTGTGTCCTGTCTGAGTGTTTATGTGTGTTTTTGTATTTGATATGTGTCGATAGGGATCCCTAGTCTCCATGTATTAAGGACCTGCTGCCATTAGGACTTTAGAGTTTAGCTGTTGTAATTGGCCGCTGTTGTAATTGGCCGTTACGAATAGTTGAACTGGAGAAAGTAAAAAAAAATCATTCAGGGACTATCAAATGCATTCCTTTTGGGAATTACATTTTTTGCTGTTTAAAAAAAAAAATTATATATATATATATATATATGACATGGTTGGTAAGATTTCTGTAAGCTATACAGTAGTTTGAGCTGTGGACAAATTATTTTACCTGTACTAACAAATGTAGAAATTAATTTGAAACTGACGTTGCAAAAATCATCAGTCCTGTTTTTTCACAAAATTCTGCTTTAGAACATTTGATGCTTTGATTAAATCAGTACGTCACCTGCCTTGTCTGATAGTGAAATCCTTTAATTTTATTCACGCATTAATTTAATATAAATATAATGGTGCTTCAAGCCAAGGACTTGCGTTTAAAAGGACAGTGAGCTAGAAACCTAAAACTAATTATTATAGATTCCACACAACACACAAGAAGCAAGTGCCAGAGGAAGGAACTGAGCCCAAAGCTAAAGGGATCATCTCTCTCTGTGTGAAAACATTAGGATTGATTGGATTCCCTGAAACGTGCTTCACTGAGTTGGATTGTAGTTCAAAGTGGTGCTGTACACAGAGGTGGCCAAGATGGCCCCTCGGGCAATCTGTTATTGTGTCAACTCCTTATTGTTTCTTTTAACGTTGCAAAGGGAGTCTACGATAAATACTAACTGTCTCGATCACTGAAGTCTAGCGATGTCCTGAATTTATTGAGCAATTTGTGGTTGGCACACTTTCGAAAAGGTTAGAGCTGCCCTAAGATAGGGACTGTCACTGATAATGACTGAGGAACTGGCATCATGTCCTATGATTGACAGCTTTAGAACATAACGCTCCACTGGAGGGTCTCTGTTGGTCTCCTTGCATTGTATCAACTAAAAACAGAGGTGAATTTTAAAAGGAGGGACGAGTGCAGGTAGACGTGTTACAGTAAGTCATTAGCAACATGGAGACATTCAGAACGTGTCACTAAGATAGGGGCGAGGTACGGTGGGGAATTCCGTTTCCTAACATCGTGTTTTCACAGGAAATCTCTCGCCCTTCCCGTCTTGGGGAGCGTTCAGCAGGACACAACCTTTTGGAACGTTCCGATAGGAATAGGCTATGTAGAATAAACATGCCTGACATGTATGCACATCAATGCATCCCATTGGCTGTTTGTGCCACTTGAATCGGCAATGTTCAATAACGTTTGGCTACTGAATGTAGCCCTGTGTCCTAATAGTGTTGCTTTAAAGGTCCAATGCGGCCGTTTTTATCTCAATATCAAATCCTTTCTGGGTGACAATTAAGCACCTTACTGCTATTGTTTTCAATTAAAATAGGCAAAAAGACACAAAAATAGCAGCTAGCACTGCGATTCAGAGCCTTAGACCACTGCGATTCAGAGCCTTAGACCACTGCGATTCAGAGCCTTAGACCACTGGGATTCAGAGCCTTAGACCACTGCGATTCAGAGCCTTAGACCACTGCGATTCAGAGCCTTAGACCACTGCGATTCAGAGCCTTAGACCACTGCGATTCAGAGCCTTAGACCACTGCGATTCAGAGCCTTAGACCACTGCGATTCAGAGCCTTAGACCACTGCGATTCAGAGCCTTAGACCACTGGGATTCAGAGCCTTAGACCACTGCGATTCAGAGCCTTAGACCACTGCGATTCAGAGCCTTAGACCACTGCGATTCAGAGCCTTAGACCACTGCGATTCAGAGCCTTAGACCACTGCGATTCAGAGCCTTAGACCACTGCGATTCAGAGCCTTAGACCACTGCGATTCAGAGCCTTAGACCACTGCGATTCAGAGCCTTAGACCACTGGGATTCAGAGCCTTAGACCACTGCGATTCAGAGCCTTTAGACCACTGCGATTCAGAGCCTTAGACCACTGCGATTCAGAGCCTTAGACCACTGCGGTTCAGAGCCTTAGACCACTGCGGTTCAGAGCCTTAGACCACTGCGATTCAGAGCCTTTAGACCACTGCGATTCAGAGCCTTAGACCACTGCGATTCAGAGCCTTAGACCACTGCGATTCAGAGCCTTAGACCACTGCGATTCAGAGCCTTAGACCACTGCGATTCAGAGCCTTAGACCACTGCGATTCAGAGCCTTAGACCACTGCGATTCAGAGCCTTAGACCACTGCGATTCAGAGCCTTAGACCACTGCGATTCAGAGCCTTAGACCACTGCGATTCAGAGCCTTAGACCACTGCGATTCAGAGCCTTAGACCACTGCGATTCAGAGCCTTTAGACCACTGCGATTCAGAGCCTTAGACCACTGCGCCACTCAGGAGGCCTACACTGTCAAACTTTTGTTTAATATCAGCCAGTGGTTTTGAAAGTGGCCAAAAGTAATCCCTGTTTTTGTTGTGTACTACGTCACAAATCCAATTCGTACGATATGTTACGAATTTATTGAGGTTAAGATCCTGGAGTTCATCTTTGACTAATTTTCCACCTGGTGATGTCATCACACAGGTCAAAACTCCATCCCACCAAAACAGGCTGAATTTTCAGGTAGGTCTTTCCATACAGCTCTGACACTAAAGGGATATTATCATCATTTTCATCATTTCACAGTATTATTCCAACATCATAGTGTGGAAATATAACACAAGAAAATCACACTTTTGGCTGCACTGGGCTTTTAAGAGTGTGCAGTGTCATCTCATTTCATGTGTGGTGCACCCTGGGAGAAGGCATACCCCGTTAGACAGAAACAGAAGGTGAGAGAAAGAAATTAAGGAAGTTATTTATACAAAATACTTCATGTGATGAGACACAGGACACAGATTTTACATTTCAATCAATGTGCTACAGTAATAAAAATAGATCCTTCCTTCACTCTGTGTGTGTGTGTGTGTGTGTGTGTGTGTGTGTGTGTGTATCCAGGCTGGGTATGCTCTCCAAGCCTATTGTCATTCACAATGACTTCCTTCCCTCGATGAACGGAGGCGATGGCCAAAACCCTACACCAGGAAGTGGATGGCCCTTTTGTTACCCAGCAGCCCACAGGATATTTTGGGGCTGCTCGATTTTCCACTTCCTGTTTTTCTTTTCCTTGTTGTTGTCCCACCCCCTAAATGTTTCTTATTATGATGATTGGATGATTTATTTTTCTGAATCCTTTCCAGAAGGTTTAAATGATGGATCATACACTACTGTAAGTTTCCTAAAGCCTCACCCTGGCCAGATAAGTCACACTTCTTTCAGACTTAGTTTTTGTCAGCCAGTCAGAATGATTAGACTAAGGCACTCCCCTCATATCTTTAATCACAACATGTATTTGTTTTAAGTTACAACTCAACTCATCATTTAAACGAGACTCCAGTGTTATGATGCTTCATAACAGATTTCCAGATAGAATATTTTTATATCAATAGGACCCTGGATCCATCACTGACCTCTATTGTAATGCTGAATCCATTCCATGCCCATCACTGACCCCTATTGTAATGCTGAATCCATTCCAAGCCCATCACTGACCCCTATTGTAATGCTGAATCCATTCCAAGCCCATCACTGACCCCTATTGTAATGCTGAATCCATTCCATGCCCATCACTGACCACTATTGTAATGCTGAATCCATTCCAAGCCCATCACTGACCCCTATTGTAATGCTGAATCCATTCCAAGCCCATCACTGACCCCTATTGTAATGCTGAATCCATTCCATGCACATCACTGACCCCTATTGTAATGCTGAATCCCTTCCATGCCCATCACTGACCCCTATTGTAATGCTGAATCCATTCCAAGCCCATCACTGACCCCTATTGTAATGCTGAATCCATTCCAAGCCCATCACTGACCCCTATTCTAATGCTGAATCCATTCCATGCCCATCACTGACCCCTATTGTAATGCTGAATCCATTCCAAGCCCATCACTGACCCCTATTGTAATGCTGAATCCATTCCATTCCCATCACTGACCCCTATTGTAATGCTGAATCCATTCCATGCCCATCACTGACCCCTATTGTAATGCTGAATCCATTCCAAGCCCATCACTGACCCCTATTGTAATGCTGAATCCATTCCAAGCCCATCACTGACCCCTATTGTAATGCTGAATCCATTCCATGCCCATCACTGACCCCTATTGTAATGCTGAATCCATTCCAAGCCCATCACTGACCCCTATTCTAATGCTGAATCCATTCCATTCCCATCACTGACCCCTATTGTAATGCTGAATCCATTCCATGCCCATCACTGACCCCTATTGTAATGCTGAATCCATTCCAAGCCCATCACTGACCCCTATTGTAATGCTGAATCCATTCCAAGCCCATCACTGACCCCTATTGTAATGCTGAATCCATTCCATTCCCATCACTGACCCCTATTGTAATGCTGAATCCATTCCAAGCCCATCACTGACCCCTATTGTAATGCTGAATCCATTCCATTCCCATCACTGACCCCTATTGTAATGCTGAATCCATTCCAAGCCCATCACTGACCCCTATTGTAATGCTGAATCCATTCCATTCCCATCACTGACCCCTATTGTAATGCTGAATCCATTCCAAGCCCATCACTGACCCCTATTGTAATGCTGAATCCATTCCATTCCCATCACTGACCCCTATTGTAATGCTGAATCCATTCCATTCCCATCACTGACCCCTATCCTTATGGCCTCCCATTGACTCCTCCTTTGCAGATCTGAAAATAATGGAAAGGAGGGTGCGTGAGCGCGTGTTTGTGTATCCCAGGAAATTAGAGATTGGTATCTAGTTCCCCTTCCTTATTCTTCCTTCCTGATTATTAGACAGGAGGGAATCCCCATGGAAACCCATACTGCTGATATTAGTCTCATCCTTTCAGAAAGGTTAAGGAATCAGTCTGGAGTCATTTAGTGAGTCTGTCTCGTGTGTGCGTGCATGTGTGCGTGCGTGCGTGCGTGCGTGCATTTGTTTGTGTATCCCAGGAAGTTAGAGATTGGTATCTAGTTCTCCTTCCTTATTCTTCCTTCCTGGTTATTAGATGAGAGAGCAGGCACTCAGTAAAGGAGGGAATTGGGATTAGAGGAGGGGAAGGAAGAAAGCATTACTAATAGTGAATGTGATGTCATAAAGCATTATTAATAGTGAGTGTGATGTCATAAAGCATTATTAATAGTGAGTGTGATGTCATAAAGCATTATTAATAGTGAGTGTGATGTCATAAAGCATTATTAATAGTGAATGTGATGTCATAAAGCATTATTAATAGTGAATGTGATGTCATAAAGCATTATTAATAGTGAATGTGATGTCAAAGCATTACTCGTAGTGAATGTGATGTCAAAGCATTACTCGTAGTGAATGTGATGTCATAAAGCATTACTCGTAGTGAATGTGATGTCAAAGCATTACTCGTAGTGAATGTGATGTCATAAAGCATTACTCGTAGTGAATGTGATGTCAAAGCATTACTCGTAGTGAATGTGATGTCAAAGCATTACTCGTAGTGAATGTGATGTCAAAGCATTACTCGTAGTGAATGCGATGTCATAAAGCATTACTCGTAGTGAATGCGATGTCATAAAGCATTACTCGTAGTGAATGCGATGTCATAAAGCATTACTCGTAGTGAATGCGATGTCATAAAGCATTACTCGTAGTGAATGCGATGTCATAAAGCATTACTCGTAGTGAATGCGATGTCATAAAGCATTACTCGTAGTGAATGCGATGTCATAAAGCATTACTCGTAGTGAATGCGATGACATAAAGCATTACTCATAGTGAATGTATTGTCATAACGCATTACTAATAGTGAATGTGATGTCAAAGTATTATAATTAGTCAATGTAATATAAAGTAACACAATTGTCAGGTTGAAGGTATATCAGAAAGTAAATAATGTATATAACTTTTTCTGACATGAACACAATCATTGAGCTAACCCTCGGTCACTGTAGATGTGGCCAGAGCATTGAGCAATGTGACTTTAAACATTACAGTTTGAGTTGGATTTATTATGGATCCCCATTAACTGCTGCCAAGGCATCAGCTACTCTTCCTGGGGTCCAGCAAAATGAAGGCAGTTATAATATTTTTAAAACAATACAAGATATTCACAACAGATTTCACTACATTTTAAGTGTGTGCCATCAGGCCCCTACTCTACTACCACATAGCCACAACATTGTGTATAGTGCGTATGTTATTGTGTGTTTGTATGCATGTGTCTGTACCTCTATGTGTGTGTGTCTCTTCACAGTCCCTGCTGTTCCATAAGGTGTTTTTGTATCTGTTTTTTAAAATCTGATTCAACTGTTTTCATCAGTTACTTGATGTGGAATAGAGTACCATGTAGTCATGGCTCTATGTAGTACCGTGCGCCTCCCATAGTCTGTTCTGGACTTGGGGACTGTGAAGAGACCTCTGGTGGCATGTCTTGTGGGGTATGCATGGGTGTCCGAGCTGTGTGCCAGTAGTTCAAACTACTGGCAAACTGCTCAGTGCTTTCAACATGTCATTACCTCTCACAAATAGAAGTGGTGATGAAGTCAATCTCTCCTCCACTTTTAGCCAGGAGAGACTGACATGCATATTATTAATGTTAGCTCTCTGTGTACATCCAAGGACCAGCTATGCTGTCAACTGCAATTTTCCTAAGTCCCTCTTTCTGGCACCTGACCACACAACTGAACAGTAGTCGAGGTGTGACAAAACTAGGGCCTGTAGGACCTGCCTTGCTGATAGTGTTGTTAAGAAGGTAGAAACTAGGGCCTGTAGGACCTGCCTTGTTGATAGTGCTGTTAAGAAGGTAGAAACTAGGGCCTGTAGGACCTGCCTTGTTGATAGTGTTGTTAAGAAGGTAGAAACTAGGGCCTGTAGGACCTGCCTTGTTGATAGTGCTGTTAAGAAGGTAGAAACTAGGGCCTGTAGGACCTGCCTTGTTGATAGTGTTGTTAAGAAGGTAGAAACTAGGGCCTGTAGGACCTGCCTTGTTGATAGTGCTGTTAAGAAGGTAGAAACTAGGGCCTGTAGTTTCTTATTTTTATTCAGTTTAGTCACATGATTTCTCAATTTGCAGTACGTTTGCCAATCGGTTGTACAGCCAGACCTATTTGCCATTTATTTTTCCTCATCCCTCTCAACCATACAGTTTTTCAATTCCTCATCATTACACAGGGATTTAACAGTATTTACAGTCATTTTCTTAATGGATTCATGCTTATTGGTAACTGGGATAAGCAATTTCATAAATGTGTCAAGTGCAGCATCTGGTTGCTCCTCATTACACACCACGGACCAACAACATCTGAATCGCTACAAAACGTCTTGTATGACCTCTTATACACTATATTAGGCCCAGCCTTAGGATATGGATCTTTGGTTTTCCTAGATATGGCTACTATATTGTGATCACTATATCAAATGGATTCGGATACTGCTTTCAAACAAATTTCTGCAGCATTAGTAATGATTTGATCAATACATGTTGGTTGATTTCATTCCTGATAGGCTGATTGTTATCCCTGATAGGCTGATTGTTATCCCTGATAGGCTGATTGTTAACCCTGATAGGCTGATTGTTGATAGGCTGATTGTTAACCCTGATAGGCTGATTGTTGATAGGCTGATTGTTAACCCTGATAGGCTGATTGTTAACCCTGATAGGCTGATTGTTGATAGGCTGATTGTTAATAGGCTGATTGTTAACCCTGATAGGCTGATTGTTAACCCTGATGGGCTGATTGTTGATAGGCTGATTGTTAACCCTGATAGGCTGATTGTTAACCCTGATAGGCTGATTGTTGATAGGCTGATTGTTAATAGGCTGATTGTTAACCCTGATAGGCTGATTGTTATCCCTGATAGGCTGATTGTTAATAGGCTGATTGTTAACCTGTACCAGGTTACAGGCACTAGTTACAGTTTGTAGATTTCTCTTGAGTGGGCAGCCTGATGATAGCCAGTCAATATTTTAATCTCCCAGTAAATATACAGTGCTTTGCCAAAGTATTCGGCCCCCTTGAACTTTGCCACATTTTGCCACATTTCAGGCTTCAAACATAAAGATATAAAACTGTATTTTTTTGTGAAGAATCAACAACAAGTGGGACACAATCATGAAGTGGAACGACATTTATTGGATATTTCAAACTTTTTTAACAAATCAAAAACTGAAAAATTGGGCATGCAAAATTATTCAGCCCCCTTAAGTTAATACTTTGTAGCGCCACCTTTTGCTGCGATTACAGCTGTAAGTTGCTTGGGGTATGTCTCTATCAGTTTTGCACATCGAGAGACTGACATTTTTTCCCATTCCTCCTTGGAAAACAGCTCGAGCTCAGTGAGGTTGGATGGAGAGCATTTGTGAACAGCAGTTTTCAGTTCTTTCCACAGATTCTCGATTGGATTCAGGTCTGGACTTTGACTTGGCCGTTCTAACACCTGGATATGTTTATTTTTGAACCATTCCATTGTAGATTTTGCGTTATGTTTTGGATCATTGTCTTGTTGGAAGACAAATCTCCGTCCCAGTCTCAGATCTTTTGCAGACCCCATCAGGTTTTCTTCCAGAATGGTCCTGTATTTGGCTCCATCCATCTTCCCATCAATTTTAACCATCTTCCCTGTCCCTGCTGAAGAAAAGCAGGCCCAAACCATGATGCTGCCACCACCATGTTTGACAGTGGGGATGGTATGTTCAGGGTGATGAGCTTTGTTGCTTTTACGCCAAACATAACGTTTTGCATTGTTGCCAAAAAGTTCAATTTTGGTTTCATCTGACCAGAGCACCTTCTTCCACATGTTTGGTGTGTCTCCCAGGTGGCTTGTGGCAAACTTTAAACGACACTTTTTATGGATATCTTTAAGAAATGGCTTTCTTCTTGCCACTCTTCCATAAAGGCCAGATTTGTGCAATATACGACTGATTGTTGTCCTATGGACAAAGTCTCCCACCTCAGCTGTAGATCTCTGCAGTTCATCCAGAGTGAACTTATATTATTATTATTATTATTTATTTATTTATAATTCCATCATTGTTTCCAGAAGGTATCAAAATTGTCAATAAATAATACACCCACAGAGCTGCCATAGTCTGGTAGCCAGTTATGGAGGGATAAAAGCCTGCTGAACCGTTCAATGCCATGATTTAGGGAGGGCAGAGGGACAGATATTATGGGGTGTTTGGGTCACTACTTGTCACCGACAATCAGTTCTTTAAAATCCATCTTCAGCTGTTCTGAGCTGCCTTTCATAATGCCATTTGACCCCACATGAACAATGACAGTATCATTCCCTGACACACAGCCCAGGAAGCAACCTTATCTTTGACCCCACATGAACCATGACAGTATCATTCCCTGACACACAGCCCAGGAAGAAACCTGGTGATATCCTGAACTTTTGACCCTGGAAAACACAAAGTCATTGCCCCAAGTTTAGATATATGCCTCAACATCGAACCTATCACAATAGCCCGGAATGATCCAGCATCTGCCGTGTCTCAAAGCAGATTGTGAGGCCAGAGCCAAAGAACTCATCTGAGAAGAGGGCTGTGTGCAGGCCTCAACAGCCAAAGGGACAGAGCTCTGATCCAGAGAGCACGGCCCAGAGGAAGGGGGCCGCGGTGGTCCAGGCTGTACCCAGGCAGTTGATTGACTAGGACAGGGAGAGGTAGCTGGAGGGACATCCACAGCCATGGAGGGAACACCCAAAGAGAGCGTTGAATGAGTTCAGCTCTTGGTAGCCTGGATTCGGTTGTTGGTATCCAAGTATTAAAGCGTGCGGGGTTGAAAGTTGAATGAAGAAAGTTGAGCAAGAAAAAAACTAAGATGTTCGTAAATGTGTTAAATGGTTATTAAAAGTAATAAATGAAAGGTTTGGCAGGTAGCCAAGTCACAAGAAACAGCAACACGACAATGTTATGAGGAGAATATTTCAGAAATGTTACAATAGTGTGTTAACATCTATTTCAACATCTAGTTTGATTTACATTTCATTGAGTTGTCCGCTAAAACTAATTCAACATGAAAATCAACAAATAATTTAAGCATGACATTGGATTTAAAACATTTTTAAAAGGACATGTTTACCAAATTCCTTTACATTGAGACTTTTTTCAAATCCAATCAGTTTTCCACAATGTCATCACATTGCATTTTTCTGTTGAAATGATGTGGAAAAACATCGATTCAACCAGTTTGTGATTATGGGGTAGTGAGTGCAGCAGTCCTTAGAAAACCACCCAGGGAAGTCCCAGAAGGCCCCAAAACAGATGCCCTGGCCTCCTGGCTCTGGGGGCATAGTGCCAGCTGTCGGACCATCACACAAAGGGCTCACTGGGACCTGAGCCAGGGGTTTCAAGCACCTGCCAACACAATACACAGCCAAGCCAACAGGTGCCAAGCACCTGCCAACACAGTACACAACCAAGCCAGGGGGTGCCAAGCACCTGCAAACACAATACACAGTCAAGCCAGGGGGTGCCAAGCACCTGCCAACACAATACACAGCCAAACCAGGGGGTGCCAAGCACCTGCCAACACAATACACAGTCAAGCCAACGGGTGCCAAGCACCTGCCAACACAATACACAGCCAAGCCAGGGGGTGCCAAGCACCTGCCAACACAATACACAGTCAAGCCAACGGGTGCCAAGCACCTGCCAACACAATACACAACCAAGCCAGGGGGTGCCAAGCACCTGTCAACACAATACACAGTCAAGCCAGGAGGTGCCAAGCATCTGCCAATACGATACACAGCCAAGCCAGGGGGTGCCAAGCCAGGGGTTCCAAGCCAGGGGGTGCCAAGCCAGGGGGAAAGGAGGGTGCACATATTGTTACACTATATTCACATGGCAAATAGAATTATCAATGTCGGTCTTGGGGGGATGAATCCCTTCTGGTTTACATCCTCTCCTTCTAATAAGGGACTGATTCAGACCTGGGACACCAGGCGAGTGCAATTAACTACCAGGTAGAAACAGAACAGTTTTTCAACCCTTCAGAATCGTAATTGAACAGCCCTGGCTTGGAACAAGCACCCCCAGGAGAGGGAATATTTTGGGCAGACAGGATGGATAACTGTCATAATGACAGTCATCCATAATGACAGTCAGCCAAAATAGTGTTCCACATGACAATTTTTTTTTTTTTTTTTTGGTTCAAATCAAAAGGGCTGCAGTCAATTGCATTCGCATATAACAACATAAGGGACATATGTGGTCGACTGTGGCGCAGTTGATAAAGGAAGGCACTTGCTACTCCAGGGTTGTGGGTTCGATTCCCGCTGGGGTCACCCTTATGGAAAATGTAAGCGTGCATCATTGTAAGTGGCTTTCAAATTAAAGCGTCAGCTAATTGGCACATCATCCTTCAAATAATCACACGTAGTTTCTATCTAACAACTGTGTGTCTGAGCTGACTAATGAGAGAAAAAGCAGCAGAAATTATGTTGTACTCTAGTCCTATTAAGCAGTTTGGATTGGAATTGACTTGAGTGTCTGCTACAACGATCTTTGCGTTGACTAGGAGGCCGAAGCATTCGATCCCCCCTTATAGTCAATGATCATCCAGCACCACTTGATGTGTGTGTGTGGCAGGGCTCTCATGCCCTGATATGAGATTTCCACAGAGAACGACTGCAGTGTAACACATTCTGCAAGCTCCATCTACTCACATCAGGGCATTAGAGCCACTAGCAGGTCTCTCACACAGACACACACCAAGATTATTATAGTGTTTATATTATACATGTATTTTGAATTCAGTTTAGTTTCAGTTCGTTTTTCAGACCTGATTTGCTATTGTTTGCTTAGTTGAAGTTGTATACAGATATTTATATTTTGTTTTAATATTATTTAATAAGGCTCTATTCAATCCGTAGGGCTCGAGATCCGCTTTATTGCGCGATTGGCAATTAAAAACGGAGACTGCATTCACGGTAAACACTGCATATGTCGGCTCAATCGGTATTCACCTTTATATTTTAATGCGGATCTTCCACGATAATTCGGCGACACGGATGGAATCCAGCCCCTTAGTTTCAGTTTTAGGCCACTTTCACATATCCCCTTATGATCCAGATACTGGAGCGTTTGGTAGTGGGTCCAAGATCCATGACCAATTTACCAGGTATTGTGACTCGGCAGCGCGAGTCGCGTGGAACTTTTGTGCTCGTTGTAAACAATCTCACGAACGTCATGTAGAATGTGCTCCAGGCTAATCGCACCCTGAAAGTGTTTTGTGAAAGCATAACGTATTCTGTTGAATTCTCACAAACACTCCAGGAACTAAACCAGGGTAGTGAATTTCATATGTATAAATGAGGCAGAACTGACCGATTGACCCCTTAGATAGGCCAGCTGCAAAGTTAAAACTGGCTAAATTGTAAAAAATAAAAAAAGAAGGAAAAAAAGCTTTTTTGTTCCTAATTTAAGGTTAGGGTTAGGCATTAGGGTTAGGCATTAGGGTTAGGCATTAGGGTTAGGCATTAGGGTTAGGCATTAGGGTTAGGCATTAGGGTTAGGCATTAAGGTTAGGCATTAGGGTTAGGCATTAGGGTTAGGCATTAAGGTTAGGCATTATGCAGGTTAGGCATTAGGGTTAGGCATTAGGGTTAGGCATTAGGGTTAGGCATTAGGGTTAGGCATTAGGGTTAGGCATTAGGGTTAGGCATTAGGGTTAGGCATTAGGGTTAGGCATTAAGGTTAGGCATTAGGGTTAGGCATTAGGGTTAGGCATTAGGGTTAGGCATTAGGGTTAGGCATTAGGGTTAGGCATTAGGGTTAGGCATTAGGGTTAGGCATTAGGGTTAGGCATTAGGGTTAGGGTTAGGGTTAGGCATTAGGGTTAGGGTTAGGCATTAGGGTTAGGCATTAGGGTTAGGCATTAGGGTTAGGCATTAGGGTTAGGGTTAGGCATTAGGGTTAGGCATTAGGGTTAGGGTTAGGGTTAGGCATTAGGGTTAGGGTTAGGGTTAGGCATTAGGGTTAGGCATTAGGGTTAGGCATTAGGGTTAGGGTTAGGCATTAGGGTTAGGCATTAGGGTTAGGCATCAGGGTTAGGCATTAGGGTTAGGCATTAGGGTTAGGCATTAGGGTTAGGGTTAGGCATTAGGGTTAGGCATTAGGGTTAGGCATTAGGGTTAGGCATTAGGGTTAGGCATTAGGGTTAGGCATCAGGGTTAGGCATTAGGGTTAGGCATTAGGGTTAGGCATTAGGGTTAGGCATTAGGGTTAGGGTTAGGCATTAGGGTTAGGCATTAGGGTTAGGCATTAGGGTTAGGGTTAGGCGTTAGGGTTAGGCGTTAGGGTTAGGCATTAGGGTTAGGCATTAGGGTTAGGCATTAGGGTTAGGCATTAGGGTTAGGCATTAGGGTTAGGCATTAGGGGGTTAGGCATTAGGTTAGGCATTAGGGTTAGGCATTAGGGTTAGGCATTAGGGTTAGGGTTAAGGTTAGGCATTAGGGTTAGGCATTAGGGTTAGGCATTAGGGTTAGGGTTAAGGTTAGGCATTAGGGTTAGGCATTAGGGTTAGGGTTAAGGTTAGGCATTAGGGTTAGGCATTAGGGTTAGGCATTAGGGTTAGGCATTAGGGTTAGGCATTAGGGTTAGGCATTAGGGTTAGGGTTAAGGTTAGGCATTAGGGTTAGGCATTAGGGTTAGGCATTAGGGTTAGGCATTAGGGTTAGGCATTAGGGTTAGGCATTAGGGTTAGGCATTAGGGTTAGGGTTAAGGTTAGGCATTAGGGTTAGGCATTAGGGTTAGGCATTAGGGTTAGGGTTAAGGTTAGGCATTAGGGTTAGGCATTAGGGTTAGGCATTAGGGTTAGGCATTAGGGTTAGGGTTAAGGTTAGGCATTAGGGTTAGGCATTAGGGTTAGGCATTAGGGTTAGGCATTAGGGTTAGGCATCAGGGTTAGGCATTAGGGTTAAGGTTAGGGTTAGGCATTAGGGTTAGGCTTTAGGGTTAGGCATTAGGGTTAGGGTTAAGGTTAGGCATTAGGGTTAGGCATTAGGGTTAGGCATTAGGGTTAGGCATTAGGGTTAGGCATTAGGGTTAGGGTTAAGGTTAGGCATTAGGGTTAGGCATTAGGGTTAGGCATTAGGGTTAGGCATTAGGGTTAGGCATTAGGGTTAGGCATTAGGGTTAGGGTTAAGGTTAGGCATTAGGGTTAGGCATTAGGGTTAGGCATTAGGGTTAGGCATTAGGGTTAGGGTTAAGGTTAGGCATTAGGGTTAGGCATTAGGGTTAGGCATTAGGGTTAGGCATTAGGGTTAGGCATTAGGGTTAGGGTTAAGGTTAGGCATTAGGGTTAGGCATTAGGGTTAGGCATTAGGGTTAGGCATTAGGGTTAGGCATTAGGGTTAGGCATCAGGGTTAGGCATTAGGGTTAAGGTTAGGGTTAGGCATTAGGGTTAGGCATTAGGGTTAGGCATTAGGGTTAGGCATTAGGGTTAGGCATCAGGGTTAGGCATTAGGGTTAGGCATTAGGGTTAGGCATTAGGGTTAGGCATTAGGGTTAGGCATTAGGGTTAGGCATTAGGGTTAGGGTTAGGCATTAGGGTTAGGCATTAGGGTTAGGCATTAGGGTTAGGCATTAGGGTTAGGCATTAGGGTTAGGGTTAGGCATTAGGGTTAGGGTTAGGCATTAGGGTTAGGCATTAGGGTTAGGCATTAGGGTTAGGGTTAGGCATTAGGGTTAGGCATTAGGGTTAGGCATTAGGGTTAGGCATTAGGGTTAGGCATTAGGGTTAGGCATTAGGGTTAGGCATTAGGGTTAGGCATTAGGGTTAGGCATTAGGGTTAGCAGTGTGATTTAAGGTTTGGTTGAAAATCAGATTCACTCTGCAGAGATGACACCAGAACAAGACCCATGATGAAAAACCTTAACATGCTCATTCCACATCCCTTTGATTAAAAATGCATCCTTGATTGAGATACAGTTCTGCAAACCTTTAACACTAAAACACAAAAGTATAAAAACAGTAAAGTACACACACACTAAAGGGTAACAAAAAAAATTGTTTAGACACAACTGCTAAGTGGAAGGAGTAGGGCTTTCAAGGAATTGGTCTGATGGTCTGATGTGATGTCATCGACCTCCATCTTGCTTGAAGAACAATAGAGGACAAAATAGGAAAGAACCCTCACACAGGAAAAAAGACCTTTTGTGTAATACCACAATGCAGGATTGCAGTTCATCATGTCTTCTATGGTACCTTCCATCTTCCTGTAGTTCATCATGTCCTCTATGGTACCTTCCATCTTCCTGTAGTTCATCATGTCATCTATGGTACTTTCCATCTTCCTGTAGTTCATCATGTCCTCTATGGTACCTTCCATCTTCCTGTAGTTCATCATGTCCTCTATGGTACCTTCCATCTTCCTGTAGTTCATCATGTCCTCTATGGTACTTTCCATCTTCCTGTAGTTCATCATGTCCTCTATGGTACCTTACATCCTCCTGTAGTTCATCATGTCCTCTATGGTACCTTCCATCTTCCTGTAGTTCATCATGTCCTCTATGGTACCTTCCATCTTCCTGTAGTTCATCATGTCCTCTATGGTACCTTCCATCTTCCTGTAGTTCATCATGTCCTCTATGGTACCTTCCATCTTCCTGTAGTTCATCATGTCCTCTATGGTACCTTCCATCTTCCTGTAGTTCATCATGTCCTCTATGGTACCTTCCATCTTCCTGTAGTTCATCATGTCCTCTATGGTACCTTCCATCTTCCTGTAGTTCATCATGTCCTCTATGGTACCTTCCATCTTCCTGTAGTTCATCATGTCCTCTATGGTACCTTCCATCTTCCTGTAGTTCATCATGTCCTCTATGGTACCTTCCATCTTCCTGTAGTTCATCATGTCCTCTATGGTACCTTCCATCTTCCTGTAGTTCATCATGTCCTATATGGTACCTTCCATCCTCCTGTAGTTCATCATGTCCTCTATGGTACCTTCCATCTTCCTGTAGTTCATCATGTCCTCTATGGTACCTTCCATCTTCCTGTAGTTCATCATGTCCTCTATGGTACCTTCCATCTTCCTGTAGTTCATCATGTCCTCTATGGTACCTTCCATCTTCCTGTAGTTCATCATGTCCTCTATGGTACCTTCCGTCTTCCTGTAGTTCATCATGTCCTCTATGGTACCTTCCGTCTTCCTGTAGTTCATCATGTCCTCTATGGTACCTTCCGTCTTCCTGTAGTTCATCATGTCCTCTATGGTACCTTCCGTCTTCCTGTAGTTCATCATGTCCTCTATGGTACCTTCCATCTTCCTGTAGTTCATCATGTCCTCTATGGTACCTTCCATCTTCCTGTAGTTCATCATGTCCTCTATGGTACCTTCCATCTTCCTGTAGTTCATCATGTCCTCTATGGTACCTTCAATCTTCCTGTAGTTCATCATGTCCTCTATGGTACCTTCAATCTTCCTGTAGTTCATCTGAAACTAGTGTTTATTTTATAGCAGATGGTAGTTGTTTGTCATTAATCGTAATGCAGTCTTATTAATGAATGGATTATCAGACACTTAAAAATAAAGGCATACACACAACTAATACACTCAGTGTGCATAGCTAAACTCACGACAATGGAAAATCACACATGTATTTGAAAAACCATTTGGACATAATTGTAAAACATTCTGATGATGTAAACATTTTTCTATTAGGTCAATAATGATGCCTAATGATTATGCGCTGCATGTGAAGTTTTCATCTCCTAATAGACAAATTAATTGGCAAATTAGTCAGGATTTACCAGCTAATTTATGTATTGTAGGTTTTCCATCAGATGCATAAAGCGATTTATCTAAAAATGTAGATCTCATTGTATTTCATTACGGACAGCTGGAGTTTCATATTTTGAGCTGCTCGTTGCCTTAGTAACCTCTTGTTTGATTCATTTGTGAATGAGTATGTTAAAGGGATGGTTCACTCAAAACTATATATATTTGCATTAGTCCGCTGTTAATACAATCCCAAAAAAGTGTGTCAGATGCTACCTCAGAGCTGCCAGATGTTGTCATGCAGATGCTAACTCAGAGTTCGCAAGATGTTGTCATGGGTTCTTTCCAAACAAACTGGATCCTAGCCTTCTAAAGGATCAAAAATATACCTAGTGTACGTATCCCTATTACCAGGTTCTCTCTCTATGTCCTCTCTATAGGCTATCTTCCATCAACCCCCCTGCCCATTCCCCTCCAGGAAAAAGGAGTCAGTTGCAGAGTGAAGGAAAACACAAGACTGTGAAAGAAAACAAGAAAAACGTCAAAAGACTCGTCTTGAAGGAGGGAGAGAAACACAAACTGGGCGAGAGGAGGGGCTGCCTCAGGCATGGGCAAACAGAACAGCAAGCTACGACCGGAGGTGTTGAATGACCTGCGCGAGAACACAGAGTTCACTGACCACGAGCTCCAGGAGTGGTACAGAGGCTTCCTAAAAGACTGCCCCACGGGCCACCTGACTGTGGATGAGTTCAAGAAGATCTATGCCAACTTCTTCCCGTACGGGGACGCCTCCAAATTTTCCGAGCACGTCTTCCGCACGTTCGACACCAACGCAGACGGGACGATAGACTTCAGGGAGTTCATCATCGCGCTGAGCGTAACGTCACGAGGCAAGCTGGAGCAGAAGCTCAAGTGGGCCTTCAGCATGTACGACCTGGATGGAAATGGCTACATCAGCCGCGCGGAGATGCTGGAGATCGTACAGGTTAGTCTCAATTCCCTATCTTCCACCGATGTATTGTAACATCCGGTCGTGATTGGGTTTCCCATAGGGCGGCGCACAATTGGCCCACCATCGTCCGGGTTTGGTCTGGGGTAGGCCGCCGTTGTAAATACGAATTTAAAATTCGTTATAAAATCAACACAAGGACCAATGGATTTTAGAAATGAGTAAAGTTTGTGGAAGCTAACAGACTGAAGTGTCAAAACACAGCATCTATCACATAGTAAGTAGACAGTGCTAATCAGTGTATCCCTCATTTATCCACCTTGAAGCTAGAATCTGCAGTTTCTACATACATTTTTGGAATTACAGTGCATTCGGAAAGTACTCAGACCTAATCTTTTCTACAATTTGTTACGGTACAGCCTTATTCGAAAATTAATTAAATAATTTTTTCCCCTTCATCAATCCACACACAATACCCCATAATGTCAAAGCAAAAACAGATTTTTAGACATTTTTTCTAATGTGTAAAATTAAAAAAATGCAAATATCACATTTACATTAGTATTCAGACCCTTTACTCAGTACTTTGCTGAAGCACCTTTTGACAGTGATTACAGCCTCGAGTCTTCTTAGGGATGCTTGGCACACCTGTATTTGGGGTGTTCCTCTCATTCTTCTCTGCAGATCCTCTCAAGCTCTGTCAGGTTGGATGAGGAGTATAGCTGGATAGCTATTTTCAGGTCTCTCCAGAGATGTTCGATCGGTTTCAAATCCAGGCTCTGGCTGGGCCACTCAGGGACATTCACAGACCTGTCCCGAAGCCTTTCCTGTGTTGTCTTGGCTGTGTGCTTAGGGTCATTGTCCTGTTGGAAGATGAACCTTTGCCCCAGTCTGAGGTCCTCAGAGCTCTGGAGCAGGTTTTCATCAAGGATCTCTGTACTCATCTGCTCTGTTCATCTTTCCCTCGACCCTGACTATCCTGACATCCCCACAGTATGATGCTTCCACCACCGTGCTTCACCATAGGGATGTGACGCTTGGCATTTAGGCCAAAGTTCAGTCTTGGTTTTATCATACCAGAGAAGGTTGTTTCTCGTGGTCTGAGAGTCCTTTAGGTGCCTTTGACAAACTCCAAGTGGGCTGAGGAGTGGCTTCTGTCTGGCCACTCGAACATAAAGGCCTGATTGGTGGAGCAGTTCACAGATGGTTTTCCTTCTGAGAGATTTTCCCATCTCCATAGAGGAACTCGGGAGCTCTGTCAGAGTAGTACCATTTGGGTTCTTGGTCACCTCCCTGATCAAGGCCCTTCTCCTCCGATTGCTCAGTTTGGCTGGGCAGCCAGCTAAAGGAAGAGTCTTAGTGGTTCCAATCTTCTTCTATTTAAGAATGATGGAGGCCACTGTGTTCTTGGGGACCTTCAATGCTGCAGAAATGTTTTGGCACCCTTCCCAAGATCTCTGCCTGTCTCGGAGCTCTACGGACAATTCCTTCGACCTCATGGCTTAGTTTTTGCTCTGCACTGTCAACTGTGGGACCTTATATATACAGTGGTATGCCTATCCAAATCATGTCCAATCAATTGAATTTACCACAGGTTGACTCCAATCAAGTTGTAGAAACATCTCAAGGATGATCAATAGAAACAGAACGCACCTGAGCTCAATTTCGAGTCTCATAACAAAGGGTCAGAATACTTATGTAAAGAAGGTATTTCTGTTTGTAATAAATGTGATGAAAATCTAAACAACATGTTTTCACGTTGCCAATTATGCGGTATTGTGTGTAGATTGATGAGGGAAACATTGAATACGTTTTAGAATAAGGCTGTAAAGTAACAATGAAGTGGGCTGAATACTGAATACTTTCTGCACTGTAGCTACTATGAACCTCTTAGTGTAACTGTTGAGGTGTTGGCTTGACAGACGCGGGATCAGGGTTTGAGTCGCAGTCCCCCAGAATTCACTACATTGGTTTCAGGAGTCGGATGATGCCCTTGAGGCCTTCCAAGAGACGTGACGGAGTTGGGGACACACTCTCCTGAAGGAAGGGGGTAGTGTTGCAACCATAGATCCATTTCCTGTAGTCTAGTGGCCTCATGGGTGGAATGCTATTGTTCTTTTTCATAATTAATTCAAAATAAAAATGAATAACCCACCGAAAATCCGGTGTTTCAATATCAAACAGTTTTGTTATATTTCAGTCTTCTGTGATGTGTAAAAAGTGCAATATTGGGATGCAAACTCAAAAGGTAATATATTTCAACTCCATATCTGTATTGGTACAGGTGTGTTCTTGTTTTAAGCCCACAGCAATGTGTGTGAGGTGTATTCATTTGTTTAAAAGGGGATTGGTTTTAAGACTACCAAGAAACACTCTGTGTGATCCTGATTTAGCCCACCACAATAAAAAGGTTAAGCCAACATCTAGCGAGCTCGTCAAGAGGTCATATGGTGCAAAATGCATCATACTGTGAAACATTCTGTATTTTGAGAGTTCTAAATCTTGACAACTTGATCACTGACATGTAAAACAGTTTGGGACTGAATCAATAGAGGACTAATGAAACAAATACCAAAATAGTTATTTTGTGGATTTGACCTTTATCTGACTCACATTTTTTACTACAACTTCTGAGCCTGTTGGAGAGGATCAGCAACGTGAGGTGTACTGTACAGTCGTGGCCAAACATTTTAAAAATGATACAAATATTAATTTTCACAAACTGCTGCCTCAGCTTGTATGATGGCAATTTGCATATACTCCAGAATGTTATTAAGAGTGATCAGATGAATTGCAATTAATTGTAAAGTCCCTCTTTGCCATGCAAATGAACTGAATCCCCCAAAAACATTTCCACTGCATTTCAGCCCTGCCACAAAAGGACCAGCTGACATCATGTCAGTGATTCTCTCGTTAACACAGGTGTGAGTGTTGACGAGGACAAGGCTGGAGATCACTCTGTCATGCTGATTGAGTTCAAATAAGACTGGAAGCTTGAAGAGGAGGGTGGTGCTTGGAATCATTGTTCTTTGTCAACCATGGTTACCTGCAAGGAAACACGTGCTATCATCAATGCTTTGCACAAAAAGGGATTCACAGGCAAGGATAGTGCTGCCAGTAAGATTGCACCAAGGAGAGCGGTTCAATTGTTGTGAAGAAGGCTTCATGGCGCCCAATAAAGTCCAGCAAGTGCCAGGACCGTCTCCTAAAGTTGATTCAGCTGCGGGATCGGGGTACCACCAGTACAGAGCTTGCCCGGGAATGGCAGCAGGCAGGTGTGAGTGCATCTACACGTGCAGTGAGGCGAAAACTTTTGGAAGATGGCCTGGTGTCAAGAAGGGCAGCAAAGAAGCCATCAGTCAGGATGTGGCCCAGAAGTTAATTGACAGCATGCCAGGGAGGATTGCTGAGGTCTTGAAAAAGAAGGGTCAACACTGCAAAATATTGACTCTTTCCATCAACTTCATGTAATTGTCAATAAAAGCCTTTGACACTTATGAAATGCTTGTAATTATACTTCAGTATTCCATAGTAATATCTGACAAAAATATCTAAAGACACTGAAGCAGCAAACTTTGTGGAAATTAATATTTGTATCATTCTCAAAACTTTTGGCCACGACTGTAGGATCACGGATCTAAAAAATAGTGTTCCCTGTGAAATAAATACATATATATATTTTTAAATTAAGAATTGCAGAGCTACGCCTCACCCGGTTTAGGCAAATCCCCGCACCAAATACACAGGCACAACCAAACGTGGATTGATTGGAGAAAGCTTGTGTCAATTACAGAACATTTCCTAGAATCTTCTGGCTGCAGCAACAGTAGTGGATAATGCTAGAAACACCGGTAAAACCACAGTGCTTCAAAAAGAGCAACATTAACATTTACATTTAAGTCATTTAGCAGACGCTCTTATCCAGAGCGACTTACAAATTAACCACGGTTCCAACTCATGAACTTGTCCATCAGAACCCAAAATAGAATCTTGTTTTACCACAATGTTTATAAACACTATAAATGTAAACAAACACTGTATAGCTGATAAAACATGGTTAAACCTATAGTTTTCCGTCAGTCCTGGCATCCATAGCTCTATGAATTTTAGGGTTTATATGTATACATTCCTCAGCTTTTTAACAAAACAGAGGCGGGGTAACTGCATTGTTATTGTTTCAATGAAAGGATTCTAGCTTTAACTATCTACTCATATGGTCCCCTCTCTATTCATCTATGTGCCATCTCCCCTAGGCCATCTACAAAATGGTGTCCTCGGTCATGAAGATGCCAGAAGACGAGTCCACACCTGAGAAGAGGACAGACAAGATCTTCAGACAGATGGACTCAAACAACGATGGTGAGGAACCCAGCAAGGGATTCGTCCCAAATGGCACCCTATTCCACAAATACAGA
Source organism: Oncorhynchus masou masou (assembly GCF_036934945.1). NCBI lineage: Eukaryota > Metazoa > Chordata > Actinopteri > Salmoniformes > Salmonidae > Oncorhynchus > Oncorhynchus masou. Next base: position 51,612,660 of record NC_088232.1, read on the forward strand.
GAATAGGGAATAATTTGGGACTATTGGGTAATAGGGTGCCATTTGGGACAATATATGGAAAAGGGGTGCCATTTGGGACAATATAGGGAATGGGGTGCCATTTGGGACTATATGGGTAATAGGGTGCCATTTGGGGACTATATATAGGGAATAGGGTGCCATTTGGGGACTATATATAGGGAATAGGGTGCCATTTGGGACTATATATAGGGAATAGGGTGCCATTTGGGGACTATATATAGGGAATAGGGTGCCATTTGGGACTATATAGGGAATAGGGTGCCATTTGGGGACTATATATAGGGAATAGGGTGCCATTTGGGACTATATATAGGGAATAGGGTGCCATTTGGGACTATATATAGGTAATATGGTGCCATTTGGGGACTATATATAGGGAATAGGGTGCCATTTGGGACTATATAGGGAATAGGGTGCCATTTGGGACTATATATAGGGAATAGGGTGCCATTTGGGGACTATATATAGGGAATAGGGTGCCATTTGGGGACTATATATAGGGAATAGGGTGCCATTTGGGGACTATATATAGGGAATAGGGTGCCATTTGGGGACTATATATAGGGAATAGGGTGCCATTTGGGACTATATATAGGGAATAGGGTGCCATTTGGGGACTATATATAGGGAATAGGGTGCCATTTGGGACTATATAGGGAATAGGGTGCCATTTGGGACTATATAGGGAATAGGGTGCCATTTGGGACTATATAGGGAATAGGGTGCCATTTGGGACTATATAGGGAATAGGGTGCCATTTGGGACATATCCAACCCAGGACTTTTTAGTGCAGGCAGTCACTATTAAGTGGTTTCTTCTGCAGGGCTATTCAACTACAGGCCCATAAAGGGGTTCGGATAAAAACAACTTTACTGATGGTTCTCTCTTCTCCCTGATCATTTGATAGTCTGAACGTTTGATAGTCTGATATTTAAATAGTTTGATAGCAATTGATTGAAAGAGAGAATCAAATTATTTCTGCACATAATTTAATGGCCTGCTTTATTAGGCGAATCTCTATCTTTATGTGAAGGAGCCCTCTATCTTTATGTGAAGGAGCCCTCTATCTTTATGTGAAGGAGCCCTCTATCCTTATGTGAAGGAGCCCTCTATCTTTATGTGAAGGAGCCCTCTATCCTTATGAGAAGGAGCCCTCTATCCTTATGAGAAGGAGCCCTCTATCCTTATGAGAAGGAGCCCTCTATCCTTATGAGAAGGAGCCCTCTATCCTTATGAGAAGGAGCCCTCTATCCTTATGAGAAGGAGCCCTCTATCCTTATGAGAAGGAGCCCTCTATCCTTATGAGAAGGAGCCCTCTATCCTTATGAGAAGGAGCCCTCTATCCTTATGAGAAGGAGCCCTCTATCCTTATGAGAAGGAGCCCTCTATCCTTATGAGAAGGAGCCCTCTATCCTTATGAGAAGGAGCCCTCTATCCTTATGAGAAGGAGCCCTCTATCCTTATGAGAAGGAGCCCTCTATCCTTATGAGAAGGAGCCCTCTATCTTTATGTGAAGGAGCCCTCTATCCTTATGTGAAGGAGCCCTCTATCCTTATGAGAAGGAGCCCTCTATCTTTATGTGAAGGAGCCCTCTATCCTTATGTGAAGGAGCCCTCTATCCTTATGTGAAGGCATAAGAAACATGGACTCCGACAATAGAGACCTTAACCCAACATCTAGCGACCTTGTCAAAGGGTTCGGATCTCTTGACGTAACAGCTATGTTGGGTTGATAGTCATTGGACTGGAGTTTGAGTATGTGTGATCCCTGGGGGAATTGAACCCATGACCTTCCAACTGAGCCACACAGGTAGCCTAGCGGTTAGAGCGTTGGGCCCGTAACTGAAAAGTTGCTGGATCGACATCCCTGAGCTGACAAGGTAAAAATCTGTCGTTCTACCCCTGAGCAAAGCAGTTAACCCACTTTTCCCTCAGTGCCGTGGATGTTGACTATGGCAGCCCCCTGTACCTCTCTGATTCAGAGGGGTTGGGTTAAATGCAGAAGATGCTTTCAGTTGTGCAACTGACTAGGTATCCCTCTTTCCTTTCCCCACAGGCTAAGTGATAGCTTTGAACTGAGCCACACAGGCTAAGTGATAGCTTTGAACTGAGCCACACGGGCTGAGTGATAGCTTTGAACTGAGCCACACGGGCTGAGTGATAGCTTTGAACTGAGCCACACGGACTAAGTGATAGCTTTGAACTGAGCCACACGGGCTAAGTGATAGCTTTGAACTGAGCCACACGGACTAAGTGATAGCTTTGAACTGAGCCACACGGGCTGAGTGATAGCTTTGAACTGAGCCACACAGGCTGAGTGATAGCTTTGAACTGAGCCACACGGACTAAGTGATAGCTTTGAACTGAGCCACACGGGCTAAGTGATAGCTTTGAACTGAGCCACACGGGCTAAGTGATAGCTTTGAACTGAGCCACACGGACTAAGTGATAGCTTTGAACTGAGCCACACGGGCTGAGTGATAGCTTTGAACTGAGCCACACAGGCTGAGTGATAGCTTTGAACTGAGCCACACAGGCTGAGTGATAGCTTTGAACTGAGCCACACGGACTAAGTGATAGCTTTGAACTGAGCCACACAGGCTAAGTGATAGCTTTGAACTGAGCCACACGGACTAAGTGATAGCTTTGAACTGAGCCACACGGGCTGAGTGGGTTGCAGAAGAGGGAAATCAGTGTATGAGAGGGAGCCACTTTAGACTGTACCTCTTTCTCTGCCTCCACCCATTAGCTCTTATTTTAACCAATTTTAATTATTCTTAACCGTCGATGAGTAACCAAGTTCCTCATCCAATCATGTGGCTTATTTTTGCAGGTAGGCTGTCCCTGGAGGAATTCATCAAAGGTGCCAAGAGTGACCCGTCAATAGTCCGTCTGTTACAGTGTGACCCCAGCAGTGCCAGTCAGTTCTGAACACACACACACACACACACACACTACGTTTAAGCCCACTGTCACATGACTAATACTATATAAATATTGTAATTTTCATCACTGTTGTTTTGAAGATGGTTTGATTTGTACTGTGACAGTTCCATTTCAATCCATAGGAGGATGTTTATAAAAAGTACTCATTTTCATATTGTATTTCACTGTAAATGTAATATGTGTCCGCATGTTTTGGTCCATAAGTATGTTTTAGTATCCTGATAGTGTTTGTTGCGCAACAATGACATCTAGAATGAAGTGAAGTATTGCATATGCTGTATCAAGCCCCTGAGAAAGACTTACAAGACTCTTTGATGCCAGATAACGACAAATGTTATATTTATTCTGTTTAATTGCAAGAACATTTTGTTAAATTCATATGGTTAAAGTCACCATAAGTTAGGTTTTAGGCCCTGTGCCTTTGAATGTGTGGCTAACTGATACAACCCACTTCCGCTAGCATTGCTAGATTCTCAAAACAATGCTAGCCAGGAGAATCTGGACATTGCTTATAACAAACAGCTAACAATGGTTGAAGGGAAACAAAAATAGGGAAAGATGAGAATAAAACTGCTAAATAATTACGTTAACCTCCAAAACACAGGGGTTTTGCCTTGAAATGTGTCTGTTAAAACTAATAATACCTCTAGTGCTGTTTTGCTGAGTGTTGAGTTTTGTGACAAAACATTCCTATACCTACTGCCAAGTTTGTGTTTGTAGAGTTGAAAATAAAAGTGTACTGTTTTGTCAAAAACCCTCCAGCGACAGTGCACGTTATTCTTCACGCCGTCTTTGTCACTATTTCGTCATATCCGTGGACACCACACTTCCTGCCTGCCACCTGGCAACCGAATGTGAGAGCTTCCTGCACTCCTCCTCCTACCAGGGGAGAGGGAGACAAGATGATCGATTGCATTTTGGGTGTAGAAAATACGAATATCACCTTACCATTTGACTATGTGTAAAAAAATAAAATAAAAATACAAGTCATATCCTCTCACCATTTGACAGGGTGTAGATCACTGATGCATTGAAAGTGTCGCCTGCTCCGAGCGTGTCCACAACGGCCTCCGGTGGAAAGGCATCGGAGTGGACCACTATGCCATCAGGACCCATCGCATCTGCCCCTTTCTCTGCCCAGGCACATATGAGGACAGCCCTGGAACACAGGAAGCCTACTTTCAGGTGTTGAGACTACAATGGCAAACTGGATCAGAATATGAAGAGTTAACAGTGGCATAAAGTTTTAGACATCCTCGCCCTCTTTTTCACAATCCGTCTGTCTGTCTCTTTCCAGCCATCTTTCCGTCCATCGGTCTCTGTCCATCGGTCTCCCCACCTATCTGTCCCTCGCTCTCTTCCGCCATCTGTGTGTCCACTCACCCTTTCTTCACTCTGTGGTAGAGGCCCTTCAGAGCACTGGCAGCGGAGTGGAAGCCAAAATGCATGGCCACATCCTTACTGACAAACACCTGGAGAGGAGAGGAAAACGTTGTTTCAGGTCAGGTACAGGGGAGTGTTATGGCAGTTACCAGGTTTGGTAATGCCCTCTTTAATGCCAGCAATGACATAATCAGGATAAATAGTGATGAACTATCATTCTATACATGTTATATAGGGGGGCTGGGCATCCTTATAAGGCCATGGGGGCTGGGCATCCTTATAAGGCCATGGGGCCTGGGCATCCTTATAAGGCCATGGGGGCTGGGCATCCTTATAAGGCCATGGGGGCTGGGCATCCTTATAAGGCCATGGGCTGGGCATCCTTATAAGGCCATGGGGGCTGGGCATCCTTATAAGGCCATGTGGACTGGGCATCCCGAAGATGCAAGGCACTCTCACAATAAAAATGTATCAATCTCCAAACCTGTAGAGAACAGTGAACTTGTTTTTGTCTGTCTAGATGTTGTCGGGAGGCATTGTTCCAGAGTGTTATGGGTGATACTCATGCTGTCAGCGAGGGCATCGTACCACATCACCATAGTGGAAGAGCTGGTACAGAGGCTCCCTGGTCTTCTCTATCTCCACAGATATGGTGATCCTGTGTTGCTGTGGCAACGTGTTGTTAGACAGCTCCACCTGCTGGATCATCTTCACCTGCTCCTCGGCATTACGGCCCTGTCATGTGTCAAACATGTTATAAACATGACCAAAACCGGTCATGGGATGTTACACTGTTGGTCATGTTTATAAAATGTTCGTATTTTAAGTGTAATAAACAGTACATGATACAAAAATGGTCGAATCATGATTAAATATAGAGTTCTATGAAATTAATGTTCAAGGGTCAATCTGCAGTTCAAATAACACCCAAAGTGGACACCAAGACACCTTTTTAGGTAAACAGTTGAGGGATGGGGCTGGAGAAATGTAACCACTCACAAATTCATAGACAGGGTTATGGATGAAAAGACCGATCATCCATGACATTAAAATGATTGTTTTAACCATGTGTTTACAAACAATGGCGTAAAACAAGCTTATACTGTGGGTTATGATGGGGTTACGCAGCTGAACAAAGCTCATGAGGCATATATAAAAGTTATATTCTTCAATAATCAATGGCTATATATCATTCATTTCAAATTCCAAGCAATCGGTTGCCCCTTTAGCCTCGGAGTAGAGTATCCGGATGACTGTGTGATCACGCTCTCCGTAGCCGATGTGAGCAAGACAATTAAACAGGTCAACATTCACAAGGCCAATGGATGGCCCTGCGGATGGCCCAACTGGCAAGAGTCTTCATTGACATTTTTAAACTCTCCCTGACCAAGTCTGTAATACCTACATGTTTTAAGTAGACCACCATTGTCCCTGTTCCCAAGAGAGCGAAGGTAACCTGCCTAAATGACTACCGCCCCGTAGCACACACATCAGTAGCCATGAAAGGCTGGTCATGGCTAACATCAACACAATCATCCCGGAAACCCTAGACAAACTCCCATTCGCATACCGCACCAACAGACCCACAGATGAGAATGCTGTTCCTTGACAACAGCTCAGCGTTCAACACCATAGTGCCCACAAAGCTCATCACTAAGCTAATGACCTGGGGACTAAACACCTCCCTCTGCAACTGGATCCTGGACTTCCTGATGGGCTGCCCCCAGGTGGTAAGAATAGGTAACGACATATCTGCCACGCTGATCCTCAACACGAGGGCTCCTCAGGGGAGCGTGCTTAGTCCCCTCCTGTACCCTCTTTTCACCCACGATTGCGTGGCCAAGCACGACTTCAACACCATCATTAAGTTCACTGACGACACAATGGTGGTAGGCAGCCTGAGACAGCCTATAGGGAGGAGGTCAGAGACCTGTCAGTATGGTGCCAGGACAACAACCTCTTCCTCAACGTGAGGAAAACAAAGGAGATGATCGTGGACTACAGGAAAAGGAGGGCAGAACATGCCCCAATTAACATCACTAGGGCTGTAGTAGAGCGGGTCGAGAATTTCAAGTTCCTTGGTGTGCACATCAACAAACTATCATGGTCCAAACACACCAAAGAAGTTGTGAAGAGGGCACGACAATGCCCTTTTCCCCCTTAGGAGACTGAAAAGATTTGGCATGGGCCCTCAGAGCCTCAAAAAAGTTCTACAGCTGCACCATCGAGAGCATGGTTGCATCACCACCTGGTCTGGCAACTGCTCGGCATACCATAAGGCGCTACAGAGGGTAGTGCATACAGCTCAGTATATCACAGGGGCCAAGCTTCCTGCCCTCCAGGACCTCTATACCAGGCGGTGTCAGGCGGTGTCAGATGAAGGCCCAATACATTGTCAAAGACTCCAGTCACCCAAGTAATAGACGGTTCTCTCTGCTACCACACGGCAAGTGGTACCGGAGCGCCAAGTCTAGGACCAAAAGGCTCCTTAACAGCTTCTACCTCCAAGCCATAAGACTGCTGAACAATTAATCAAATGACCACCCGGACTATTTACATTGACCTCCACCCCTTTGTTTTTACACTGCTGCAACTCGCTGTTTATTATCTATGCATAGTCACTTTACCCCTACCGACATGTACAAATTACTTTGACTAACCTGTACCCCCTCACATGGACTCGGTACCAGTACCCTCTGTATAAAGCCTCATTACTGTGATTTTATTGTGTTATTATTATTTATTTTTTTACTTTAGTTTATTTAGTAAATACTTTCTTAAAACTGCATTGTTGGTTAAGGTCTTGTAAGCAAGTATTTCACTGTAAGGTCTACACATGTTGTATTTGGTGAATGTGACAAATAACATTTGATTTGATCAATAAGGTCAAAGTTGAACCTAAATCTAGAGTAGAGTGTTCTATAACCTCTTTGTGAGCTCACCTCCCAGTGGATCCATTTGTACTGACTGAGATCTACCTTAGAGAAGTCTGCTGCTGACACATCAGGCAGGTTTCTGAGAGAAAGAGAGGGGGGGAGAAAGAAAGAGGGAAAGAGAGAGAGGGGAGAGAGTTGGAGGGAGGGGAGGAAGAGAGAAAGAGAGAGGGGGGAAGAAAGAAAGAGGGGAAGAGGGAGAGGGGGAAGAGAGAGGGGAGAGAGTTGGAGGGAGGGGAGGAAGAGAGAAAGAGAGAGGGGGAAGAAAGAAAGAGGGGAAGAGAGAGAGGGGAGAGAGTTGGGGGGAGGGGAGGAAGAGAGAAAGAGAGAGGGGGAAGAAAGAAAGAGGGGAAGAGAGAGAGGGGAGAGAGTTGGAGGAAGAGAGAAAAAGGGGGGATAAGAGGGGGGAAAGAGAAACAAAGAGATGTCCTTTTGTAAACAAAATTATTAGTAACCTTATTGGATAGGCAACCTGGACTCAGGGTTAGATGTAACATAGTAAATGTTATTCTGGGACACAATTAGTATGATAGGTTGCAGTTGTAAATGAGAACTTGTTCTCAACTGGCCTACCAGGTTAAATAATGGTGAAATAAAAAGTTGTGTTTTGTATGGTATGTATTAATTTGATGTCCATTATCCATTTCGTATGATATGTTATGAACTGCAAGTTGTACAATATGCTACGAATTTGCAAAACGTTTAATATATTACGAATTCCAATTTGTTGTAGCTAGCATTAGCTTGGTGGCAAATACTAACTAGATTGCTAAAGTTAGCTCGGCTGGGGGGTTGGGGAGTCAGGTTAAAGGGTTAAGGTTAATGGAAGGGTTAGCTAAGAAGTTACAAAGTAGCAATTAGCCGCAAAGTAGCAAGTTAGCAAACATTTTAAATTTGTCCATGATGACATTCTAACACACAACCTTTGGGTTGCTAGACATTTGCTTTATATGCCTGCTCATCCACCCTACTTTAGTGTTTGCCTTAAGTAACCTTCTGTCTTTCGTAAACATAACAAACGTAACATATCATACGAATTTGAGTGTCCCCGGATTTACATTTATATATTAAGTCTAGTCAATGAGACCAGGCTGGGATAGGAAATCAAGCTAGCTTAATAGATATAGAATAGATTAGAATGAGAAAAGTTAGGCTACTGAGTTCATAATCAAAAACAGGGAGGAGAGGAGGGTGTCAATCTCAAATCTGATTGGTTGTTACACCATAGAGCCCCAGAAATGCACCCTACCAAGTTTGACAGAAAACTCATCTTGAAACGAGGGAAAGTTCATACTCCCACCCTAATAGCTGATTGGCTGCTTTTTAGGCAATTGGGAAATAAATGGACCGGAAGAATAAAAAAAAAGGCAACATCTAGGTATTTTCTTGATGCTATGGCAGAGTCTGCTGGTGATCCCTCTAAATTCTGGAAAACTGTTAACTTCTTGGTGACAGGGGGGCAGTATTGAGTAGCTTGGATGAATAAGGTGCCAAGAGTAAACTGCCTGCTACTCTGTACCAGATGCTAATATATGTATTAGTAGTATTGGATAGAAAACACTCTGAAGTTTCTAAAACTGTTTGAATGATGTCTGTGAGTATAACAGAACTCACATGGCAGGTGAAAACCTGAGATAAATCCAACCAGGCAGTGGGGAATCTGAGGCTTGTATTTTTTTAACTCAGCCCCTATTGTAGATACAGTGGGATATTGGTTATGTTGCACTTTCTAAGGCTTCCACTAGATGTCAACAGTCTTTAGAACTTTGTTTGAGGCTTCTACTGTGAAGTGGGACCGAATGAGAGAGGAATGAGTCAGCTGTCTGGCAGAGCGCCACAGGCTCGTATCGCGTGGTCACAAGAGCGTTACTCTCGTTCCATTGCTTTTCTACAGACATAGGAATTCTCCGGTTGGAACAGTATTGAAGATTTATGATAAAAACATCCTAAAAGATTGATTCTATACTTAATTTGACAAGTTTCTATGGGCTGTAACGTAACTTTTTAAAACTTTTAGTCCGATGTTCGGCTGGACCTGAACGCGCGTTTGGATTTGTTTACCAAACGAAGCTATTTGGTCATAAATTATGAACATTATCAAACAAATCAAACATTTATGGTGGAATTGGGATTCCTGGGAGTGCATTCTGATGAAGATAATCAAAGGTGAGTGAATATTTATAATGTTATTTCTGACTAATGTTGACGACACAATATGGCGGATATCTTTTTGGCTGCTTTGTTGTCTGAACGCTGTACTCTGATTATTGCATGGTTAGCTTTTTCCGTAAAGTTTTCAAATCTGACACAGCGGTTGCATTAAGGAGAAGTATCTCTGTAATTCCATGTATAACACTTGTATTTTCATCAACATTTATGAGTATTTCTGTAAATTGATGTGGATCTCTGTAAGATCACCGCAGACAGATTATTTCAATGCATCACAATTCCAGTGGGTCAGAAGTTTACATACACAAAGTTGACTGTGCCTTTAAACAGCTTGGAAAATTCCAGAAAATGATGCCATGGCTTTAGAAGCTTCTAGAAGCTTCTTTAGAAGCCTGCAGACTAAATTTCAACTTGAGACTCTTGTCCCTGTCGCCCATTTTAAACATTTATTGGAGGATTTTTATTTTTCTATTTCTTGTAACTGTTTTGGGTAATGCAAGTTCTTGTGCTGGTATCAAATTTTATTTTTCACATACACATAATTAGCAGATGTAAATGCGAGTGTAGCGAAATGCTTGTTTGGGGAATAACCTGATAGGGGAATAACCTGATAGGGGAATAACCTGATAGGGGAATAACCTGATAGGGGAATAACCTGATAGGGGAATAACCTGTTTGGGGAATAACCTGATCGGGGAATAACCTGATAGGGGAATAACCTGTTAGGGGAATAACCTGATAGGGGAATAACCTGATAGGGGAATAACCTGATAGGGGAATAACCTGATAGGGGAATAACCTGATAGGGGAATAACCTGTTAGGGGAATAACCTGATAGGGGAATAACCTGATAGGGGAATAACCTGATAGGGGAATAACCTGTGTGTAAATGTAATCTGCTGGTGTATTTTTTGTGTTATCTGTGATTGTTTTGTTTGTCTTGTGTAGTTTCTTAATCATTGTACCTGAACTGTATGTGTAAAGTTGTATATGCAGGGCCCATCTGTAAAAGAGACCTTGGTCTCAGTCTGTGTTCCTTGTTGAAATAAGGGTAGAATAATACTTCTCCTTGGAAATCACATGATACAGTATTATCAATGGATGAAATGACATCGTGACATCACATTTAGCATGCAGCGATCGAATTGGTAGAATTAGAGATGATCCCCAGAATTAACCCACGCAGCGCCACTACAGACTGACACGCCCCTAACCCTACGTTTACGGGACATACTGCTACAAACTGTAAAGTTGATGATACATCGGCAATATTGCCTCAAAGATTTGCTAGTGTATCATGGCCTTAACTGACTTGGCTTCTGAGTAACATTCATCTATAGTGTAATGAATATCTCACTCACCAATGATTAACTCACTCACTAATTATTAACTCACTTGGCTCAAGAAGTTTGACTAAGAATGACAATCTTCCAACACCCTTTGAGCTGATATTGTGAGGCAGTTATCTGGCTACAGCGTTGTGTGACGCTCCATTCTGGCTCTAGTCTACTGCAGTGGAGCTGCACATCCCGTATTAGACCCAAACACAGCATTACAGAATCCAGCGCCGGATCGTCCACCGCCTGCGTGTCTTACGTGTCGGAGAGCACGACCGTGCGTGAGCCTCTGGGGGGACACACCACGCAACAGGCACACGGGGTCTCCCCCTCCCGCTGCCAGGCAACGGATGAAATGTCCACCCCGCGGCGCGAGAAATCGCCCACGATGAAGCTGACAGAGCAGAGAGACAGACACACACAAACATGCAAACCCTCAATGAACCCAATGATAATGATACTATATACATTGTCGTTATATCATATCATTATTGTAATAGAATAATGATGATAAATAACACGCGTTTCCTCTGGCCTGAAGGGACGGAGCGGGGGGGACATTTGCTGCAGGCTGGGAGACCAGGGCATAACCTATGACCTCTGAGAAGCATACCTGGGAGATGGGGTAGAGCAGGGGGTTAGTGGGGACAGGTGTCCACCTAGTGGTAGAGACAGGGATAGCAGCACAGGAGAGCCCAAGTGGAGAAGTGAGTGAGGAATTTCAGGAGAAGATCTGAATTGAACCCACAGACACACACACCTAACCACAGACAAACACACCTAACCACAGACACACACCTAAACACAGACAAACCTGTTCATGTGTAGGATGGTGCGAGTGCCCCTGGTCACATTGCTTATGATCATAGAGGTAGGGAAGGAGCTGTGAGGATGTTCTGATAGGAGAGAGATGTCAATCTGGTACTTCTGAAAGTCATCTAGTACGAAGCTGTGGGAATAGTCACTGTATAAGAGAGACATCTCGGTAGAGTTAGTTGTTGTTGAGATCCATAACTGTTCTTGATCATAGCACCACCACCACCAACACCACCTCAGGAAAAACTGGAATAAATGATGGCAGATCACAGAAGTTTTGGAAGATGTCTTTGTAACACCAAAAGGACATGAAATAACAAACAAAAAAAATAGCATGTCTTAATTGATTCTAAACATATTAAATAAATCCCCGAAAGTAGACCTAAGGATTTGATTCTACCTAAACGCATGAAATAAATCCCCCAAAAGTAGACCTAAGGATTTGATTCTACCTAAACACATGAAATAAATCCCACAAAAGTAGACTTAAGGAAGATGATAAAATAAAATACATAATATTTTTATAATAATCCAAGAGTTTGTCAGATGTAATATCTGTTTTTATAAACTGGGTGGTTTGAGCCCTGAATGCTGATTGTCTGGCAGCCATGGTATATCAGACAGTATACCATGGGTTATGACAAAACATTGATTTGTACTGCTCTAATTGCGTTGGCAACCAGTTTATAATAGCAATAAGGCACCTTTGGGGGGGATTGTGATATATGGCCAATATACCACTGCTAAGGGCTGTGTCCAGGCACATGACGCATACAGCCCTTAGACACACCTCCTCGGGCCTTATTGCTTTAAATTGACAACATACTACTTACTCTGCAACATGCCCAGGAGCTAGGGACCCCATGAAAGCACAGGGAGCGCCAAGGAGTGACAGCACAGTGCACGAGTTGGACGCGTTCCCACCACGCTGCCATCGTTGAGACAAACACCTGTGCGCACATGCAGAGGCATGGGTGGAACAACAGACAGCTGTAATATCTTAGTTTAGGTAGTAACCATGACTGCCCTCCTTCAAGTCATTCATTTGCTGTTGTGAATTTACTGACTAGGGTAGCAATATTGAAACAACGGCTTTCATGTTTCTTTTCGGGCTAGTCTAGTGCAAGTAGGATATATCTTAGTAGGTCTAGGCGTGAAGAACGTCAGATCGAAGTTAACGTAATACTCACTTCATTATAATTTTTGCAAGCTAGTGGTACAGCGAAGTTCGTTCACAAGTGGATCTGTCACAGCCCCTAGCCATAACATTTACCCTTACTCTAACCTTAACCAACCCTAACCCGTACCCCTACTCTAACCTTAACCAACCCTTACCTTTAACCATTTTAAACGTCAACTTAAAAAATGGGGTAGGGACCGTACCAAGGATCCCGCATCGCAATGAGCTAAGTAGCAGAGTATTGCGCATGCGCACGGCTTTATTCACTCCACTCCGTAGTCATAAAAAGGGTGTGAGTGTTTTTAGGACTGTAGCTATGTAATTGAAACGGTAAATGCACCAGAGATGATGAGTGCATTCAGTATGAAACATCACTTACCTGGTGTCAGTGTCCTCTTCCGGGTATTTGTCCACTACATTGATAATATCCAGACATACCAGCCCGATACACAGTATCTTTTTGTCACCCATGTTCCCTGCGTGAAATAACGGGACTTTGAACTTCGGATACAATGTTGCTCATATCACACTTGTGTGGTCTTTGAACCCCAGATAGGTGACCACCAATAGGGCGAGACGAGCACGGTCTGGCTCTGCTTTGCGGAGCGTGTGCGCCTGCGCCGCTTATCCTTTATCTTTGAAGAAACATGTTTCCCCTCTCCTGAAAGTTCCCGAGTGTAACCGAAAGATGGTGCTGTTGAACGCCCAACTTTAATCATACGGTATGCTTCAGGTACCCTCATCTACCTGGTAGTTCATTCCCTTCGCCTGATTCATTGGATTCACCTGGTGTCCCAGCTCTAAATCAGCCCCTGATTAGAGTGATATAATTAAAACCAGCAGTACTCGGGTCTCTAGGATCGGAGTTGAGAACCACTGAACTAGCATATCAGAAATGATTTTGTTATGGCTTGAATAAAAGTGTTGGAACGTTGCAAGTGCTTATTTATTTGCGCACATTTTCTAAATGTATAAATAGGTCAGAGTGACTTGACATGAAAGCTTACGACATATACCATTTACCCAGTGTTTACATCGAAATAAAGTGTTACAATAGTAACTTGATATTCCTGGCCTGTGGCGTTTAGAATGCGGACCCGTTCTACCAGCTCAGAATGTGATCTCACAGTGCGCGGTTGCTCCGGTGACCAGAGAAATCCCAGACTGAGAGGTTCTGCTTCGAAACAATATGTCCTGTCACTAGTGATTTGTTACAAGTTAGGTACAGTGGTCAACAGCGCAGTGTCACCATGTTGCTGAATAGAATGGTGGTATTTGGACTCTTTTGTCTGGGGATACTGTAGAGAGGCAGTGGAAATTCAAAGGCACTGGATTTGACAGGGTAAGGTTATGGGGCCTGAACTATGCTATCGGGTAGCCCGAAAATATTGTTGGTTTCTCAGATTGTTCTGGCAAATCTCACATAGAAACGTCATTGGGAGGAAGGATGTTTGAAACGCTTTTTACATTTCTATCCAAAACAATGTTATGAAAGTGGAAAATTAGAAAGTGGCAATGTTATGCTCTTTGTAGACCTATACATACCATGTATAGTTCTAAAAAGACCCTATGACGCAGACATCTTATGATACAGACGTCTTGTTGTCATTATATTCCTCATAGTGTGCTCTAACATATGCAGTGTCTTGATGAAATGTTTTGTTTCAATCACATTCATTTCTTAAACAAAAAAAATGGTAATATCTAAAAAAAAAAGTACTATTTTTTTTAAATGTATTTTTAGAAATAATGTTTGGAACATTATATTCGTCAAATTGATCACATTTCCAGAGTAGGCTACCAGGTACTTTTGAAGATATGACATTATTGATGTTATAGGTCATTAATTAACCAATCACAGCAGTCCTTTACAATTGCACATTCAGTAAATCATCAACAGAGGGAGTTCTTTTTGAATCTGTTATCCCGTGTGTGTTGGAGGTGCTCATTAAATGCATCATCACTTAAAAATTAGCAGAGCCCACTCTGGAAATGTGCTGTACTTGTAGAGCGGTGGTCATCAACCCGAGCGATCTCCTGGTCGATCACCAAAGATTTCTGTTTAAAAAAACAATGATAAAGCCCTGCGTACATATTTTTGCGGGGGTTTTGTGCTGATGGTGGTAGGTGCACTTGATTCAGCAGCCCTAGCGCTGGGAAGGCAAAGTGTTTCCTTTTTGAACAATTTCCTGTGTCTGAAGGTAGAACTCTGCCTCCCCGGCAGGCCCAGAGAGCAAATCAAGTGCACCATATAGGCCTACCACTGGCCAATCAGATAGCTCAGATCACCATGGCTGTACAGTTTCCTCAAGCCATAGACAGTAATAAGAAGCCTCGAACAAAGTTAGAACAAATACTTCAGAGAGACTAAATGAATACAGCACAGAGCTGCTGTTTTTATGACTGAGTTCCTGTTTAAGTTGCTATTCAGACTGTCAACACTTTGTTCAACACTTTCATGAGCCATAAAATGTGCGTTCTCTCTACTTCCACTCAGGCTACAACCAGCACTGCAGCTGCACTGATGAGTATAGCAAAGTGTTCTGATAAAACTGCGTTGTTATATTAGTGTCTTGTCTTTTTTTTTAATATCAAGAAATATTTCATTTTCTCTGGTCACAGGAGTAACAACATGAATTGGTGCATGAGGCCTTACATGAGGTATTTGAAGGTCTATAAAGAGGCCTTACAGGAGGTATGTGAAGGTCTATAAAGAGGCCTTACAGAAGGCATGTGAAGGTCTATAAAGTGGCCTTACAGGAGGCATGTGAAGGTCTATAAAGAGGCCTTACAGAAGGCATGTGAAGGTCTATAAAGAGGCCTTACAGGAGGCATGTGAAGGTCTATAAAGAGGCCTTACAGAAGGCATGTGAAGGTCTATAAAGAGGCCTTACAGGAGGTCATGTGAAGGTCTATAAAGAGGCCTTACAGAAGGCATGTGAAGGTCTATGTGAATGTGAAGGTCTATAAAGAGGCCTTACAGGAGGCATGTGAAGGTCTATAAAGAGGCCTTACAGAAGGCATGTGAAGGTCTATAAAGTGGCCTTAGGCATGTGAAGTCTATAAAGAGGCATGTGAAGGTCTATAAAGAGGCCTTAGGCAGAAGGTCATGTGAAGGTCTATAACAGACATGTGAAGGTCTATAAAGAGGCCTTACAGAAGGCATGTGAAGGTCTATAAAGACCTAAAATGTCCACATGTGATTTTCACTGAAATAGTTTGTGGTAGAAATGTAAAAAGCATGTTTCAAAGAGGCCTTCCTCTTACAGGAGGCATGTGAAAGGCCTTACAGGAGGCATGTGAAAGTTTCAATGTGAGAATTGGCAGAACAATCTGAGATTCCCAAAATATTTTCTGTCTATTTTCCTGGCGTGGAATCGGCTAGATAAATACAGTAAGCGTTATTAGTAGTATTGGTAGAAAATACAATTTGAGAAAAATCAAATGTAACCCTTGCCAATACCTCCTCCCCTACTCACCCTATATACATATATAAGGTCCCTCCATGTGAAGGTCTATCTACTCTCTCTCCCATCAGGAGGCATGTGAAGGTCTCTCAGAAGGTATGTATCTACAGGCCTTACAGAAGGCATGTGAAGGTCTATCCCAGGAGGTATGTGAAGGTCTCCTCGTGAAGGTCTCTCCCCTATAAAGAGGCCTTACAGAAGGCTCTCGTATAAAGACCTAAAATGTCCACATGTGATTTTCACTCAAACACCCTCTCCCAAAGAAGTTTCTCCAATCCTCCTGTCTATTTTCTCGGCTAGCTACGTTATTAGTAGTATTGGTAGAACTCAAATGTAACCCTCAATACTCCCCTACTCACCCTACATATATATATCCTCTCTCGTATCTCTCCTCTCCTCTCTCGTATCTACACCCTCCTCTCTCGTAGCTACACTCACTCTCCTCTCCTCTCTCCTCTCTCCACTACTCTCTCGTAGCTTCCCTCACTCCACTCTCCTCTCCTCTCTCCCCTCCTCTCTCGTATCTACACTCACTCTCTTCTCCCCTCCTCTCTCGTAGCTACACTCACTCTCTTCTCCTCTCCTCTCTCCACTACTCTCTCGTAGCTAGCTACACTCACTCACTCTCTTCTCCTCTCCTCTCTCCACTACTCTCTCGTAGCTACACTCACTCACTCACTCTCCTCTCCTCTCCCCTCTCCCCTCCTCTCTCGTAGCTACACTCCCTTTCTTCTCCTCTCCTCTCCTCTCTCCCCTCCTCTCTCATAGCTACACTCACTCTCTTCTCCTCTCCTCTCTCCCCTACTCTCTCGTGTCTACATTCACTCTCTTCTTCTCTCCCCTGCCCATCGTCTCTCCATCTCCTCTCCCTCCCCAGGCTGCAACCATGACCCAGAGTGGAGGTGTGAACGTGCACAGCGCGGTGGCCGAGGATCGTCTGGAGGTGCTTCAGGTGTACCGTCTGCTGCAGTGCGTACGTGAGGGAGACGCGCCCGCGATAGAGAAGATGGTGCGCATGGGCGTGCCCAACCTCATCAACCTGACAGAGCCCAGCGAGGGAAACGCCGCCATGCACCTGGCCTCTGTGGCCAACGACACCGACATGGTGCGCTTCCTACTCTCACAGGTAGGCCCATCATTTAGCGTTATCAGGCCCAGTGTCCAGTCTACCAATCATCATTTAGCGTTATCAGGCCCGGTGTCCAGTGTACCAATCATCATTTAGCGTTATCAGGCCCGGTGTCCAGTCTACCAATCATCATTTAGCGTTATCAGGCCCGGTGTCCAGTCTACCAATCATCATTTAGCGTTATCAGGCCCAGTGTCCAGTCTACCAATCATCATTTAGCGTTATCAGGCCCAGTGTCCAGTCTACCAATCATCATTTAGTTATCAAAACCATCGCCTTCATCCAAAACAGGGTTCGCTGTCACTTTAAATCCTGATACTAGTGTAGTTCCATCCTCATATTTCCTTTGTGATTGCAGCACAACTTTCGACAAATGTTTTTGATAAAACCTTTAGGTCTGGACCACCGTTTCCTTGTAACATCCAGGACAAGGTGGGCGCCCGTCATCCTGCTCAGTCATGACAACAGTCGCCCTCTGGTTCAAGCCCTGCTCATTCCCCGAACCGTTACAATATCCATCCTCATCTATTTCCTGCTTGTTCTTCGGGCGGTTTAGAGCAGGTTTTTACTGTTAAGCACTTTTTCACAAATGTTTTTGATAAAACCTTTAGCTCTATTGATCTTCCCCACCGTTTCCTCCCAGGGTGCACACCCTAACATCCAGGACAAGACAGTGGGTGGGTGTTGTCTGTTACAGTCATCCTGGCAGCTCAGCTGGGCCATGACCGTGGTCGTTGTCTGTGACAGTGGCTCATGGTCGCTCTGACAGTGACTCCCGTGGCGTTGTCAAGACAGTGACGCCAACAGTGGTCGTTGTCTGTGACAGTGACTCAGTTGTCTGACAGTGACTCCGTGGTCGTTGTCTGTGACAGTGACTCATGTGGTCGTTGTCTCTGACAGTGACTCCTGTGATCTGTCTTGACAGTGACTCCCGTGGTTGTTGTCTGTGACAGTGGCTCCTGTGGTCGTTGTCTGTGACAGTGACTCTTGTGGTCGTTGTCTCTGACAGTGACTCCTGTGGTCGTTGTCTGTGACAGTGACTCCTGTGGTCGTTGTCTGTGACAGTGACTCCCGTGGTCGTTGTCTGTGACAGTGACTCCTGTGGTCGTTGTCTGTGACAGTGACTCCCGTGGTCGTTGTCTGTGACAGTGACTCCTGTGGTCGTTGTCTGTGACAGTGACTCCCGTGGTCGTTGTCTGTGACAGTGACTCCCGTGGGTTGTCTGTGACAGTGACTCCCGTGGTCGTTGTCTGTGACAGTGACTCCCGTGGTCGTTGTCTGTGACAGTGACTCCCGTGGTCGTTGTCTGTGACAGTGACTCCCGTGGTCGTTGTCTGTGACAGTGACTCATGTGGTCGTTGTCTGTGACAGTGACTCCCTGTGACAGTGACTCGTTGTCTGTGACAGTGACTCCGTGGTCGTGTCTGTGACAGTGTGTGGTCGTTGTGACAGTGACTCCCGTGGTCGTTGTCTGTGACAGTGACTCCTGTGGTCGTGGTGACGTTGTCGTTGTCTGTGACAGTGACTCCTGTGGTCGTTGTCTGTGACAGTGACTCCTGTGGTCGTTGTCTGTTACAGTGACTCCCGTGGTCGTTGTCTGTGACAGTGACTCCTGTGGTCGTTGTCTGACAGTGACAGTGACAGTGACCCGTGGTCGTTGTCTGTGACAGTGACTCCCGTGGTCGTTGTCTGTGACAGTGACTCCCGTGGTCGTTGTCTGTGACAGTGACTCCCTGTGGTCGTTGTCTGTGACAGTGACTCCTGTGGTCGTTGTCTCTGACAGTGACTCCTGTGGTCGTTGTCTCTGACAGTGACTCCTGTGGTCGTTGTCTGTGACAGTGACTCCCGTGGTCGTTGTCTGTGACAGTGACTCCCGTGGTCGTTGTCTGTGACAGTGACTCCCGTGGTCGTTGTCTGTGACAGTGACTCCCGTGGTCGTTGTCCTGTGGTCGTTGTCTGTGACAGTGACTCCTGTGTGACAGTGACTCCTGTGGTCGTTGTCTCTGACAGTGACTCCTGTGGTCGTTGTCTCTGACAGTGACTCCTGTGGTCGTTGTCTCTGACAGTGGCTCCTGTGGTCGTTGTCTGTGACAGTGACTCCTGTGGTCGTTGTCTGTGACAGTGACTCCAGTGACTCCAGGCTCAGGGATGTTGAAAATGATGTGCCAAACATCACCAGAGCCTTATACTTAAAGGGTTGGGCCAACATCCATATCGTTCTAATTCTAGACATTCAGTTGCATGGCGTTGTTTAAATATTCCTCATGTTATGTTAATGGACAGCTAACATGGCTGCCATATCATCATGTAAATGCATCATAATGTGGAAACCTCAATGTCCCATCTCTCTAAATACATGGCTCTGAACAACACCAACTGTAGAGGAGTTTTGTATCTGTTCTAACCCCCCCTAACCCTAACCCCCAACCCTAACCCTAACCCCCAACCCTAACCCTCACCTAACCCTAACCCCCCTAACCCTAACCCACCTGACCCTAACCCCCAACACTAAACCACCTAAACCTAACCTCCCCTAACCCCCTCAACCCTAACCACCTAACCCTAAACCACCTAACCCTAACACCCCCTAACCCTACCCCTCCTAACCCTAACCACCTAACCCCCCTAACCCTAACCCCCCCTAACCCTAACCCCCAACCCACCTAACCTTAACCCCCTCTAACCACCTACCCCCTAACCCTAACATCTTAACCCTAACAGACAAGACGTTTCTCTCCAGGCACACTGTTCTACTGCATCTCTCCCACCAAGCGTCACATGCGCTGCCTGCAGGTGGCGCTCAACAGCAAGGCCAACGTCAACAACGTGTCCACAGCCGGGACGCCCGTCTTTCTGCTGGCCTGCGAGCGCGCCCACGACTGTGAGAACATGTGCATCAGCATCCTGGAGAGAGGGGCTGACCCCAACGCCACCAACGAGGTAATCACAAGACAACCGCGCTGGAAAGGACGCAATTGGCTATGACATCATCAGACATCAAATCACATGTTATTTGTCACATGTGCCGAATACTCTGTAAATGAGGCGTTTGGTCTTGATAAAATGAACAGTTTTCTTTTTTGTACTTTACTTCAATCCTTTATTATACAAAAGTGACAACCGAGATCTCCGCTCTCTTGCTAATACTCCGCCCTTCATTGCCTTCGTCTCCTTTACTTAGTCATCAACGTTAGCCTGTTGCTGGCTCTCCTCTCTCCCCTCCAGGCGTCTGGTCGTTCGGCCCTGATGGAGGCAGCCAGGGCGGGAGCGGTAGACCTGGTCAGGGCCATCCTCCAGAAAGGAGGAAACCCCAACGCTGTGGACAAGAAGAGGATACACACTGCCCACCTCGCGGCAGAGGGGGGCTTCTTTGAGGTACTACGGAGGTGCTGGTTAACAAAAGGATACCTTAGTAATCAGGTTTAAAACCAGGATCTTCAACATACGGTGCATTCGGAAAGTATTCAGACCCCTAGCCTTATTCTAAAATGGATTACATAGTTTCATTTACATTACATTACATTTAAGTCATTTGGCAGACGCTCTTATCCAGAGCGACTTACAAATTGGTGAATTCACCTTATGACATCCACCCCCTCATCAATCTACGCACAATACCCCATAATGACAAAGCAAAAATGTTTCGGGAATTTGTTGCAAATTTAATCAAATAAAAAAACTGAAATACCACATTTACTCTACTCTGTTGACGCACCTTTGGCAGCGATTACAGCCTTGACTCTTCTTGGGTACGACGCTACAAGCTTAGCACACCTGTATTTGGGCAGTTTCTCCCATTTTTCTCTGTAGATCCTCTCAAGCCCTGTCAGGTTGGATGGGGAGTGTCCCTGCACAGCTATTTCCAGGTCTCTCCAGAGATGTTAGATTGGATTCAAGTCTAGGCTCTGGCTGGGCCACTCAAGGACCTTCAGAGACTCATCCCGAAGCCACTCCTGTGTGATCTTGGCTGTGTGCTTAGGGTCGTTGTCCTGTTGGAAGGTGAACCGTCGCCCCAGTCTGAGGTCCTGAGCAGGTTTTCATCAAGGATCTATCTGTACTTTGCTCCGTTCATCTTTCCCTCAATGCTGACTAGTCTCCCAGTCCCTGCCGCTGAAAAAACATCCACACAGCATGATGCTTCCACCACCATGCTTCCCCGTCGGGATGGTGTCAAGTTTCACTCTACCATAAAGGCTCGATTGGTAGAGTGCTGCAGAGATGGTTGTCCTTCTGGAAGGTTCTCCCATCTCCACAGAGGAACTCTGAAGCTCTGTCAGAGTGACCATAGTGTTCTGACCAAGGTCATTCTCCCCTGATTTCTCAGTTTGGCCGGGTGGCCAGCTCTCGGAAGAATCTTGGTGGTTCCAAACGTCTTCCATTTAAGAATTAAGGAGGCCACTATGTTATATAAAAAATAAAAAATAAATAAAAAATAAATGTTATGTTCTTGGGGATCTTCAATGCTGCAGACGTTTTTCGGTACCCTTACCCAGATCTGTGCCTCAACACAATCCTGTCTCGGAGCTCTACTGGAATTCCTTCGACCTCATGGTTTGGGGACCTTCAATCTGGTCTCGGAGTCCTTTGACATCATGTCTTGGTTTTTTCTCTGACAGGCACTGTCAACTGTGGGAACTTATATAGACAGGTGCGTGCCTTTCCAAATCATGTCCAATTACATTTACCACAGATGGATTCCAATCAAGTTGTAGAATCATCTCAAGGATGATCAATGGAAACAGGATTAACCTGAGCTCAATTTCAAGTCTCAAATTGTCTGAATATTTATGTAAAAAAAAGGCATTTCTGTTTTTATTTTAAATACATTTGCAAAACTTTCTAAACCTGTTTTCACTTTGTCATTATAGGTTATTATTTGTAGATCGATGAGGAAATGTGTTTATTTAATCCATTTTAGAACAAGGCTGTAAAGGTAACAACATGTGGGAAAAGGGTCTGAATAGGTTCCCGAAAGCAAAACTGTTATGAAGTGTTCTGAGGACCACCACAGGACAGGAAGACCCAGAGTTACCTGTTCTGCAGAGGATACGTTCATTAGAGTTACCAGCCTCAGAAACTGTTATGAAGTGTTCTGAGGACCACCACAGGACAGGAAGACCCAGAGTTACCTGTTCTGCAGAGGATACGTTCATTAGAGTTACCAGCCTCAGAAACTGTTTTGAAGTGTTCTGAGGACCACCACAGGACAGGAAGACCCAGAGTTACCTGTTCTGTAGAGGATACGTTCATTAGAGTTACCAGCCTCAGAAACTGTTATGAAGTGTTCTGAGGACCACCACAGGACAGGAAGACCCAGAGTTACCTGTTCTGCAGAGGATACGTTCATTAGAGTTACCAGCCTCAGAAACTGTTATGAAGTGTTCTGAGGACCACCACAGGACAGGAAGACCCAGAGTTACCTGTTCTGCAGAGGATACGTTCATTAGAGTTACCAGCCTCAGAAACTGTTATGAAGTGTTCTGAGGACCACCACAGGACAGGAAGACCCAGAGTTACCTCTTCTGCAGAGGATACGTTCATTAGAGTTACCAGCCTCAGAAACTGTTATGAAGTGTTCTGGCTCCATGACGAACACAGGCTGGAATCATTTTTCAGAAAGGCTGTATTTCATAATGCCCAATTTATTTTCAAAGCCTAGGGAAAAATAAATAATAAATAAACGATAAATGTATTGTTTGTATAATGTGACGATAGACGGACCCTGTAGCGTTAGACAGACCCTATACATGCTATGATGATTAATTATGCATTTAATTTGTCAAATGTTATTTTGTTTTGCATTTTGTGCACCCATGCCAACAGAAATAGTGTCTCATAAGCCCATGTGGACTAGGCACCAATTGGTGTATGACACTGAAATAAAAATGAATAGGTTTGCAAAGGGAGGGTATATTACTGGAAACTTTCTAAGTTTACCAGTAAACTACCTGAATTTTGATAACTTTCAAGTTTTTGGAGGGCAAACTGGTGGCAGTTGTGAAAAACGTCAATGAGTTGTAAAGTTAATAAAAAATGATTCCATTGTTGATTAGATGTTTTTTATTTTTTATTAACTAGGCTATTTTCTCTTGAACCATATGTTCTATCCATCCACTAGAAACTCATGTACTGTATGGACACACATGCACTAACAGTCAAAAGTTTGGACACACCTACTTATTCAAGGGTTTTTCTTGATTTTTACTATTTTCTACATTGTAGAATAATAGTGAAGACATCAAACCTATTAAATAACACAAATGGAATCATGTAGTAACCAAAAAAGTGTTCAACAAATCAAAATATATTTGAGATTCTTCAAATAGCCACCCTTTGCCTTGATGACAGCTTTTCACGCTCTTGGCATTCTCTCAACCAGCTTCATGAGGTAGTCACCTGGAAGACGGTTCAATTAACAGGTGTGCCTTGTTAAAAGTTAATTTGTGGGATTTCTTTCCTTTGTAATGCGTTTGAGCCAATCATTTGTGTTGTGACAAGGTAGGGCTGGTATACAGAAGATAGCCCTATTTGGTAAAAGACCAAGTCCATATTATGGCAAGAACAGCTCAAATAAGCAAAGAGAAATGACAATCCATCATTACTTTAAGACATGAAGGTCAGGCAATCTGGAAATTGTCAAGAACTTTGAAATTTTCTTCCAGTGCAGTCAAAAAAACATCAAGTGCTGTGAAGAAACTGGCTCTCATGAGGACCGCTACAGGACAGGAAGAAAGGCCACGGTGGCAAAGTAAATACAATATAGCAAGTAAAACACTGGAATGGTAGATTTGCAGTAGATGAATGTGCAAAGTAATAAATACTGGGGTGCAAAGGAGCAAAATAAATAAATATATACAGTAAATAAATGTATGGTCGAATTTCTGCAAAGAAACCACTACTAAAGGACACCAATAAAAAGAAGAGACTTGCTCGGGGCAAGAAACACGAGCAATGGACATTAAACAGGTGGAAATCTGTCCTTTGGTCTGATGAGTCCAAATTTGAGATTTTTGATTCCAACCGTCTTGTCTTTGTGAGACGCAGAGCAGAGCAACGGATGATCTCTGCATGTGTGGTTCCCACTGTGAAGCATGGAGGAGGGGGTGTGGTGGTGTGGGGGTGCTAAAATATAAAACTTATTTTGGTTACTACATGATTCTATTTGTGTTATTTAATAGTTTTTAATGTATTTACTATTATTCTACAATGTAAAAAATATTTAAACAAACTTGGTGTGTCCAAACTTTTGACTGGTACTGTACACAACAATTAATACTATATAGGAATATATATATTTTTAAGTTATTCAAGTCTACATTAGCAACGTTACCGCACATTGCCATAGATTACTTGTTAATTACCAAAATTACCGTAACTTTGGCAAATTACTGCTAGCTTTGCAACCCTAAAAATAAATCAAATTGATAGATTAGGTTTAATTCTCTTTTCCCTTCCAGGTGATAGTGGTGCTGTCTGCTTACTCTGCAGACTTGAGTGTGGCTACCTTGGACGGGAACACCCCCTTGCACTTGGCTGCAGCTGGAGGCTTCACTGAGTGCTGCAGGTTCCTGGCTCAGAGAGGTGGGGAACCTGACTGGCTGGGTTGTGCAGGCTTTGGTTCCAGCCCAGCACTGCGAGCACACTGAATTCAATAAATCAGTGAAACTGCTCATGAAGACATTGATTGGCCGAATCGGATGTTTTAGTGATGGGATGGGTTTTAGTGACAGAACAAAAAGCCTGCACACCCTGTACCTCTCTAGGACCACGGGTGTTGATAAAGTCAAGCAAGTCTAACCCAGCACCATATATACTGTAGCTAAAGTCATGCAACTCTAACCCAGCACCATATATACTGTAGCTAAAGTCATGCAACTCTAACCCAGCACCATATATACTGTAGCTAAAGCACCATATATACAGCTAAAGTCAACTCTAACCCAGCACCATATATACTGTAGCTAAAGTCATGCAACTCTAACCCAGCACCATATATACTGTAGCTAAAGTCATGCAACTCTAACCCAGCACCATATATACTGTAGCTAAAGTCAAGCAACTCTAACCCCAGCACCATATATACTGTAGCTAAAGTCATGCAACTCTAACCCAGCACCATATATACTGTAGCTAAAGTCATGCAACTCTAACCCCAGCACCATATATACTGTAGCTAAAGTCAAGCAACTCTAACCCCAGCACCATATATACTGTAGCTAAAGTCAAGCAACTCTAACCCAGCACCATATATACTGTAGCTAAAGTCATGCAACTCTAACCCAGCACCATATATACTGTAGCTAAAGTCAAGCAACTCTAACCCAGCACCATATATACTGTAGCTAAAGTCAAGCAACTCTAACCCCAGCACCATATATACTGTAGCTAAAGTCAAGCAACTCTAACCCAGCACCATATATACTGTAGCTAAAGTCAAGCAACTCTAACCCAGCACCATATATACTGTAGCTAAAGTCAAGCAACTGTAACCCCAGCTCCATATATACTATAGCTTAAGTCAAGCAACTAACCCAGCACCATATACACTGTAGCTAAAGTCAAGCAACTCTAACCCAGCACCATATATGCTGTAGATAAAGCCAGTCAACTCTAACCCCAGCACCATATATACTGTAGCTAAAGTCAAGCAACTCTAACCCAGCACCATATATGCTGTAGATAAAGCCAGTCAACTCTAACCCAGCACCATATATACTGTAGATAAAGCCAGCCAACTCTAACCCAGCACCATATATACATACTGTAGATAAAGCCAGCCAACTCTTACCTGTAGATTACATTTTAAAATTCAATATGCCTCCTGTGTCAACCCCAGGCTGCAACGCCAAGCTGAAGAACACAGAGGGTTTCATCCCCAGTCAGATTGCCAAGAACAACAACCAGAAGCCAGCCATGAAGGAGCTGAAGAAGGCAGAGCGTCTGGAGGTGAAGTTCTCCAAACCGGGCGCCGTCAATCCCAATGAGCTGTGGGCGCTCAGGCTGCACGACTGGTCCTGCGAGCACGAGGCGTCGCTTCGCACCGCCATGGAGATCGCTGAGGAGGCTGTGGGTCCCGTGGAGACGGTTACCCGGGAGACGTTTGTGGCGGTGCTGCAGGATCACCGGGCGCCAGTGGATGACGAGAACCTCCAGAAGGTCATTCTAGAACTGATTGTCATTCTAGAATGTATAGAGCTGATGTTTAACTGTATGTGTTTGATATCTGATCTGTGGGACGTTGGGTTGTGTTCTTGTTTATGGCTTTAATGACAACCCTCATGGGCAAAGCAGTACATTTTCTACACAGTGACTCTGGTCGACAGTAGTTCAATAGAAAGGCGAATACGGTGTAATTTGAGAAGCAGACGTTTAGTATAGTATTTTACATTGTGCTCTTATTCTGCAGTATGTCCTGATCTATAGCTTAATGGATGCCAGAAGAAAAACACTTGAATTAAAATGAATCGTTGTGATTATTTCTATCCAGGTGATTCTGGAGCACGACAAGAAGCGCGAGGGACTAATCAACGTGACTGATTTCTTCAAAGGGGTGCGCTACCTCCAAAAAGCCTTTACTCTTCCCTCCTACGAGCCCAAGAAGAAGAAAGCCGGGAAAGGGGGGAAGGGGAAAAAGAAAGGTAAGTTCGTCCTCCCCATGCCCATTTGCATTGTCCCTCCGGAGCTCATCTTCCGGCGCGAGGACGGCGGGCCACCAAACTTCATGGTGGAGAGCTACCAGCAGTTCACCGACACCAAGCGCTTCGACCGCGACCACCCGCCGGGCCACCCCATCGAAGACGACTCAGCGTGGTACGTGGACGAGCCGGAGAAAATCTATATCAACATCAACTACTGTGTGAAGACGGGGGACCTGGAGTCTCTGAGCCTGGCCTTCAGTCAGGGGGTCCCTGTGGATGTGAAGGACTGCTACTATAAGACGCCCCTGATGACCGCCTGCGGGAGCGGGAACTACGAGGTGGCCAAGTTCCTCATCAGCCTGGGGTGAGCAATGAGCGTTATACCACGGTTGTGGTCAATTCCATTTAAATTCCAGTCAATTAAGAACGTTAATCAGGTCTCATTGCTGATGCTGGTTTATTCAGTAGTGATCAGGTCTCAGTGCTGATGCTGGTTTATTCAGTAGTGATCAGGTTTTTTTTATTGATCATTAGTCAATGAGCCAGATCTGGACCACAAGGGGCTTTCACTTATCAAGTCTATTGATCCCTATTTTGAGTGAATCTTATTCGATACTTGCCGATGCATCTTTACTGGTTTGGCGGGTGGTTAATCGGGTGGTTAATCGGTCAGTGATCAGGTTATTGGCCATTAATCAGGTATATGGATCTGCTACAGTGCTGACGTGACCGCGTGCGACCAGTTCAGTTGGACACCGCTGCACCACGCCTCCCATGCAGGCCAGGTGGACATCGTGGACCTCCTGGTGCATTCTGGGTCAGTGGTGGACGCTGTGGCCATGAATGGAGCCACGCCCCTTATGAGGGCCATCGAGAGCTGCAGACCATGCTGTGTGGACTACCTCATCAAGGCCGGAGCCAGGGTGCAGGCAGAGAACAAGAAAGGTACTACTATTCATACTCTGTACACAAAAAAAAAACGGATGACTCATTTAAACGCTTGGTAAGACTGGTCAAAAGGTAGTGGTCAAAACATTAGGTACACCTGCTCTTTCCATGACATAGACTGACCAGGTGAATCCAGGTGAAAGCTATGGTCCCTTATTGACGTCACTTGTTAAATCCACTTCAATCAGTGTAGATGAAAGGGAGGAAACAGGTTAAAGAAGGATTTCAATAGCCCTTTTGAGAAAATGAAGACATGGATTGTGTATATGTGCCATTCAGAGGGTGAATGGGCAAGACAAAATATTTAAGTGCCTTTGAATGGGGTATGTTAGTAGGTGCCAGGCGCACCGGTTTGAGTGTGTCAAGAACTGCAACGCTGCTGGGTTTTTCACGCTCAACAGTTTCCTGTTTGTATGAAGAATGGTCCAGCACCCAAAGGACATCCAGCCAATTTGACACAACTGTGGGAAGCATTGGAGCCAACATGGGGCCAGCATCCCTGTGGAACGCTTTCGACACCTTGTAGTCCATGACCTGACGAATTGAGGCTGTTCTGAGGGTAAAAGGGGGTGCAGCTCAATATTAGAAAGGTGTTCCTAATGTTTTGTGCACTCAGTGTATCAGGAATAGGGTGGCATGTTCATGTTATCAATAGTCCAGCAGACGGCCCTGTTTCCCTTGATGTGATGTATTCCTCCACTCACCTCCAGCCCTCCCACCTCCTCCCCCCAACCCTCTCCACCCCTTCCACCCCCCCTGCAACCTCTTCCAGCCCAGCTCACAGTCTCTGGCTTCTCACTCATGCGTGAAATTAAAATGTGATACGATAACAGGTCTATCATCCCCAAAATCCCTGTAGCAACTGTGGACAGGTGGAGAGAAAGGTGCTACTGTTATGTATGGTGCAGGATAGAGGACTACTGTTATGTATGGTGCCGGATAGAGGACTACTGTTATGTATGAAAGGTGCAGGATAGAGGACTACTGTTATGTATGAAAGGTGTAGGATAGAGGACTACTGTTATGTATGAAAGGTGCAGGATAGAGGACTACTGTTATGTATGGTGCAGGATAGAGGACTACTGTTATGTATGGTGCAGGATAGAGGACTA
The DNA here is from genome assembly GCF_036934945.1 of Oncorhynchus masou masou. Taxonomy (NCBI): domain Eukaryota; kingdom Metazoa; phylum Chordata; class Actinopteri; order Salmoniformes; family Salmonidae; genus Oncorhynchus; species Oncorhynchus masou. Next base: position 51,641,738 of record NC_088232.1, read on the forward strand.
CTGTTATGTATGGTGCAGGATAGAGGACTACTGTTATGTATGGTGCAGGATAGAGGACTACTGTTATGTATGGTGCAGGATAGAGGACTACTGTTATGTATGAAAGGTGCAGGATAGAGGACTACTGTTATGTATGGTGCAGGATAGAGGACTACTGTTATGTATGGTGCAGGATAGAGGACTACTGTTATGTATGAAAGGTGCAGGATAGAGGACTACTGTTATGTATGGTGGATAGAGGACTACTGTTATGTATGGTGCAGGATAGAGGACTACTGTTATGTATGGTGCAGGATAGACTAGGACTACTGTTATGTATGGTGCAGGATAGAGGACTACTGTTATGTATGGTGCAGGATAGAGGACTACTGTTATGTACTGTTATGCAGGATAGAGGACTACTGTTATGTATGGTGCAGGATAGAGGACTACTGTTATGTATGTGCAGGATAGGTGCAGGATAGAGGACTACTGTTATGTATGGTGCAGGATAGAGGACTACTGTTATGTATGGTGCAGGATAGAGGACTACTGTTATGTATGAAAGGTGCAGGATAGACTACTGTTATGTAAGGTGCAGGATAGAGGACTACTGTTATGTATGGTGCAGGATAGAGGACTACTGTTATGTATGGTGCAGGATAGAGGACTACTGTTATGTATGGTGCAGGATAGAGGACTACTAGGTGCAGGATAGAGGACTACTGTTATGTATGGTGCAGGATAGAGGACTACTGTTATGTATGGTGCAGGATAGAGGACTACTGTTATGTATGTGCAGGTGCAGGATATGGTGCAGGAGGACTACTGTTATGTATGAAAGGTGCAGGATAGAGGACTACTGTTATGTATGGTGCAGGATAGAGGACTGGATAGAGGACTACTGTTATGTATGAAAGGTGCAGGATAGAGGACTACTGTTATGTATGAAAGGTGCAGGATAGAGGACTACTGTTATGTATGGTGCAGGATAGAGGACTACTGTTATGTATGGTGGATGACTACAGGATAGAGGACTACTGTTATGTATGGTGCCGGATAGAGGACTACTGTTATGTATGAAAGGTGCAGGATAGAGGACTACTGTTATGTATGGTGCAGGATAGAGGACTACTGTTATGTATGGTGCAGGATAGAGGACTACTGTTATGTATGAAAGGTGCAGGATAGAGGACTACTGTTATGTATGGTGCAGGATAGAGGACTACTGTTATGTATGGTGCAGGATAGAGGACTACTGTTATGTACTGTTATGTATGGTGCAGGATAGAGGACTACTGTTATGTATGGTGCAGGATAGAGGACTACTGTTATGTATGGTGCAGGATAGAGGACTACTGTTATGTATGGTAGGATAGAGGACTACTGTTATGTATGAAAGGTGCAGGATAGAGGACTACTGTTATGTATGAAAGGTGCAGGATAGAGGACTACTGTTATGTATGGTGACTAGGATAGGAGGACTACTGTTATGTATGAAAGGTGCAGGAGGACTACTGTTATGTATGGTGCAGGATAGAGGACTACTGTTATGTATGGTGCAGGATAGAGGACTACTGTTATGTATGGTGCAGGATAGAGGACTACTGTTATGTATGGTGCAGGATATGACTACTGTTATGTGGTGCAGGATAGAGGACTACTGTTATGTATGGTGCAGGATAGAGGACTACTGTTATGTAGGATAGAGGACTACTGTTATGTATGGTGCAGGAGGACTACTGTTATGTATGGTGCAGGATAGAGGACTACTGTTATGTATGGTGCAGGATAGAGGACTACTGGTGCAGGATAGAGGACTACTGTTATGTATGGTGCAGGATAGAGGACTACTGTTATGTATGGTGCAGGATAGAGGACTACTGTTATGTATGGTGCAGGATAGAGGACTACTGTTATGTATGATGCAGGATAGAGGACTACTGTATTGCAGGATAGAGGACTACTGTTATGTAGGTGCAGGATAGAGGACTACTGTTATGTATGGTGCAGGATGTGTTATGTATGGTGCAGGATGCTACTGGATAGGAGGACTACTGTTATGTATGCAGGAAGGTGCAGGATAGAGGACTACTGTTATGTATGGTGCAGGATAGAGGACTACTGTTATGTATGAAATGGTGCAGGATAGAGGACTACTGTTATGTATGGTGCAGGATAGAGGACTACTGTTATGTATGGTGCAGGATAGAGGACTACTGTTATGTAGGATAGAGGACTACTGTTATGTATGGTGCAGGATAGAGGACTACTGTTATGTATGGTGCAGGATAGAGGACTACTGTTATGTATGGTGCAGGATAGAGGACTACTGTTATGTATGGTGCAGGATAGAGGACTACTGTTATGTATGGTGCAGGATAGAGGACTACTGTTATGTATGGTGCAGGATAGAGGACTACTGTTATGTATGAAAGGTGCAGGATAGAGGACTACTGTTATGTATTGTGCAGGATAGAGGACTACTGTTATGTATGGTGCAGGATAGAGGACTACTGTTATGTATGAAAGGTGCAGGATAGAGGACTACTGTTATGTATGGTGCAGGATAGAGGACTACTGTTATGTATGAATGGTGCAGGATAGAGGACTACTGTTATGTATGGTGCAGGATAGAGGACTACTGTTATGTATGAAAGGTGCAGGATAGAGGACTACTGTTATGTATGGTGCAGGATAGAGGACTACTGTTATGTATGGTGCAGGATAGAGGACTACTGTTATGTATGGTGCAGGATAGAGGACTACTGTTATGTATGAAAGGTGCAGGATAGAGGACTACTGTTATGTATGGTGCAGGATAGAGGACTACTGTTATGTATGGTGCAGGATAGAGGACTACTGTTATGTATGGTGCAGGATAGAGGACTACTGTTATGTGCAGGATATGAAAGGTGCAGGATAGAGGACTACTGTTATGTATGGTGCAGGATAGAGGACTACTGGATAGAGGATAGAGGACTACTGTTATGTATGGTGCAGGATAGAGGACTACTGTTATGTATGGTGCAGGATGGTGCAGGAGGACTACTGTTATGTATGGTGCAGGATAGAGGACTACTGTTATGTATGGTGCAGGATAGAGGACTACTGTTATGTATGGTGCAGGATAGAGGACTACTGTTATGTGCAGGATAGAGGGTGCAGGATAGAGGACTACTGTTATGTATGGTGACTACTGTTATGTAGGATAGAGGACTACTGTTATGTATGGTGCAGGATAGAGGACTACTGTTATGTATGTTATGTGCAGGATAGAGGACTACTGTTATGTATGGTGCAGGATAGATGACTACTGTTATGTATGGTGCAGGATAGAGGACTACTGTTATGTATGGTGCAGGATAGAGGACTACTGTTATGTATGGTGCAGGATAGAGGACTACTGTTATGTATGGTGCAGGATAGAGGACTACTGTTATGTATGGTGCAGGATAGAGGACTACTGTTATGTATGGTGCAGGATAGAGGACTACTGTTATGTATGAAAGGTGCAGGATAGAGGACTACTGTTATGTATGATGCAGGATAGAGGACTACTGTTATGTATGGTGCAGGATAGAGGACTACTGTTATGTATGGTGCAGGATAGAGGACTACTGTTATGTATGGTGCAGGATAGAGGTGCAGGATAGGAGGACTACTGTTATGTATGGTGCAGGATAGAGGACTACTGTTATGTATGGTGGTGCAGGATAGAGGACTACTGTTGCAGGATAGAGGACTACTGTTATGTATGGTGCAGGATAGAGGACTACTGTTATGTATGGTGCAGGATAGAGGACTACTGTTATGTATGGTGCAGGATAGAGGACTACTGTTATGTATGGTGCAGGATAGAGGACTACTGTTATGTATGGTGCAGGATAGAGGACTACTGTTATGTATGGTGCAGGATAGAGGACTACTGTTATGTATGGTGCAGGATAGAGGACTACTGTTATGTATGGTGCAGGATAGAGGACTACTGTTATGTTATGACTACTGTTATGTAAGGTGCAGGATAGAGGACTACTGTTATGTATGGTGCAGGATAGAGGACTACTGTTATGTATGGTGCAGGATAGAGGACTACTGTTATGTACTGGTGCAGGATAGAGGACTACTGTTATGTATGGTGCAGGATGGAGGACTACTGTTATGTATGGTGCAGGATAGAGGACTACTGTTATGTATGGTGCAGGATAGAGGACTACTGTTATGTATGGTGCAGGATAGAGGACTACTGTTAGGACTACTGTTATGTATGAAAGGTGCAGGATAGAGGACTACTGTTATGTATGGTGCAGGATAGAGGACTACTGTTATGTATGAAAGGTGCAGGATAGAGGACTACTGTTATGTATGGTGCAGGATAGAGGACTACTGTTATGTATGGTGCAGGATAGAGGACTACTGTTATGTATGGTGCAGGATAGAGGACTACTGTTATGTATGGTGCAGGATATGAAAGGTGCAGGATAGAGGACTACTGTTATGTATGGTGCAGGTGCTGTTATGTATGGTGCAGGATAGAGGACTACTGTTATGTATGAAAGGTGCAGGATAGAGGACTACTGTTATGTATGGTGCAGGATAGAGGACTACTGTTATGTATGAAAGGTGCAGGATAGAGGACTACTGTTATGTATGGTGCAGGATAGAGGACTACTGTTATGTATGAAAGGTGCAGGATAGAGGACTACTGTTATGTATGGTGCAGGATAGAGGACTACTGTTATGTATGGTGCAGGATAGAGGACTACTGTTATGTATGGTGCAGGATAGAGGACTACTGTTATGTAAGGTGCAGGATAGAGGACTACTGTTATGTATGGTGCAGGATAGAGGACTACTGTTATGTATGGTGCAGGATAGAGGACTACTGTTATGTATGGTGCAGGATAGAGGACTACTGTTATGACTACTGTTATGTATGGTGCAGGATAGAGGACTACTGTTATGTATGAAAGGTGCAGGATAGAGGACTACTGTTATGTATGGTGCAGGATAGAGGACTACTGATGGTGCAGGATAGAGGACTACTGTTATGTATGGTGCAGGATAGAGGACTACTGTTATGTATGGTGCAGGATAGAGGACTACTGTTATGTATGGTGCAGGATAGAGGACTACTGTTATGTATGGTGCAGGATAGAGGACTACTGTTATGTATGGTGCAGGATAGAGGACTACTGTTATGTATGGTGCAGGATAGAGGACTACTGTTATGTATGGTGCAGGATAGAGGACTACTGTTATGTATGGTGCAGGATGGTGCAGAGGACTACTGTTATGTATGGTGCAGGATAGAGGACTACTGTTATGTATGGTGCAGGATAGAGGACTACTGTTATGTATGGTGCAGGATAGAGGACTACTGTTTATATAGGTGCAGGATGCAGGAGGACTACTGTTATGTATGAAAGGTGCAGGATAGAGGACTACTGTTATTATGTGCAGGATGGTGTTATGGATGCAGGAGAGGACTACTGTTATGTATGAAAGGTGCAGGATAGAGGACTACTGTTATGTATGGTGCAGGATAGAGGACTACTGTTATGTTATCTGTTCTATTTCTTGTCCACATATTGATTTCCAATTATTACCTCCATGTGTATCTGTGTATCACTGGTTTAGATTTTAATATACACTACCATTCAAAGGTTTGGTGTCTCTTAGAAATGTCCTTGTTTTTGAAAGAAAGGCATTTTTTTGTCCATTTTTAAAATAACATCAGATTGATCAGAAACACAGTGTCGACATTGTTAATGTTGTAAATGACTATTCTAGCTGGAAATGGCTGATATTTAATGGAATATCTACATAGGCGTACAGAGGCCCATTATCAGCAACCATCACTCCTGTGTTCCAATGGCACGTTATGTTAGCTAATCCAAGTTGATCATTTTAAAAGGCCAAAAAGGCCCTTTTGCAATTATGTTAGCACAGCTGAAAACTGTTGTTCTGATTTAAAGAAGCAATAAAACTGGCCTTCTTTAGACTACGTGAGTATCTGGAGCATCAGCATTTGTGGGTTCGATTACAGGCTCAAAATGGCCATAAACAAAGAACTTTCTTCTTGAAACTCATCAGTCTATTCTTGTTCTGAGAAATGAAGGCTATTCCATGTGAGAAATTGCCAAGAAACTGAAGATCTTAAACAACGCTGTGTACTACTCCCTTCACAGAACAGTGTAAAATGGCTCTAACCAGAATATCTTTTGCCAAGATATTCCATCCACCTGATAGGTGTGGCATATCAATAAGCTAATTAAACAGCATGATCATTACACAGGTGCACCTGTGCTGGGGACAATAAAAGGCTGTTCTAAAATGTGCAGTTTTGTCACCCAACACAATTCCACACAACACAATGACTGAGCGTGCAATTGGCATGAGCTGTTGCCAGTGAATGGAATGTTAATTTCTCTACCATAAGCCGCCTCCAACATTGTTTTAAAGAATTTGGCAGTACGTCCAACCAGCCACACAACCTCAGACCACATGTAACCACGCCAGCCAAGGACCTCCACATCCGGCTTCTTTATCCGCGGGATCGTCTGACACCAGCCACCCGGACAGCTGGAGTAACTGAGGAGTATTTCTGTCTGTAAAAAGGCCCTTTTCTGGAGAAAAACTCTGTCTGATTGGCTGGGACAGGTTCTCTTCGCCCAGTCATGTGAAATCAATAGATTAGGGCCTAATGAACGTATTTCAATTGACTGTTTTCCTTATATGAACGAACTGTAACTTTGCAAAATCTTAGAAATTGTTGCATGTTACATTCATATATTTGTTCAGTATAATAATATAGGTTATTTAGCCAATGCTTTTATCATAATTGACTTAGTCATGTGGGAATAAACTATTTTTTTTTTACGCACGGGTGGTCCCGGGAAATGAACTCACTGTCCTGGCGTCGCAAGCTCTACGCTCTGTCAACTGAGCTCTGTAAGACCACCATGTATCTAGAGCCTTTTGTAACTGCTTTAGCTACTGTTATGTTACTCGGGAAGGGACAGAATAGGGTTCTAATTAAAACGCTATGGTTCTCATTCCAGAGCAGAATTGCCTGGACATTGCCAGAGCATATGGAGACATCAGGATAACTGATCTGGTCCAGGCTAAGTTTGACAGCCTCCCCAAGTCCAAGGAGGGGAAGGGGAAGGGAGGAGGCAAACCTGTGGCCAAGCTAGCCAGTCTCGCTGCTCCTAAGGTAAATAACTACCTGGTTGTGGGGTTATGTTATTTCCTCACCATGGTTACAAACATACACATACTGCAGACTAGTTTAATGTGTCTTGTATATACACTGAGTGGACAAAACATTAAGAACATCTGCTCTCTCCATGACATAGACTGACCAGGTGAATCCAGGTGAAAGCTATGATCCCTTATTGATGTCACTTGTTAAATCCACTTCAGTCAGTTTAGATGAAGGGGAGGAGACAGGTTCTAGCGAGATTTTTGAGACATGGATTGTGTTAATATGTGCTATTCAGAGGGCGAATGGGCAAGACAAAATATTTCAGTGCTTTCGAATGGGGTATGGTAGTAGGTGCCAGCTGCACCGGTTTGAGTGTGTCGAGAACTGCAGCACTTCTGAGTATTTCACGCTCGGCAGTTTCCCCGTGTGTATCAATAATGGTCCAGCACCCAAAGGACATCCAGCCGACTGGACACAACTGTGGGGAAAGATTGGAGTCAACATGGACCAGCATCCCTGTGGAACTCTTTCGACACCTTGTTGAGTCCATGCCCCCGGTGATTTGAGGCTGGGGGGGGAGTGGTGCAACTCAATATTAGGGTGATGTTCCTTATGTATGGTATACTCAGTGTGTTTAAAAAAAAATGTATGACATATGCTTCAATATGTATGCTATTTGCTATGTGTGTTATGTGTAGTGTTTGATTTGATGTGTGGATCTGTCTGTGCATGTGGGTCTTCGTGTGTAACGTCTGTCTGTGTGTGTGTGTGTGTTTCCGTCTATCCGTCTCCATCCAGTCTGACTCTGTGTCTGCGACCTCCTCTGACACGACGGTGAGGAAGGTTTCTCTGAAGGACAACATCATCTTCCTCAACACCCAGATCACCAGCGGAGCCACCAACCGCCTCGACATCAGCTTTGTGCCAAAAACAGTAGGTTCCCACTTCTCCGCTTCCTCCGTGACAGAAGGCACCTGATCTAGCCAATGACCTCATCCTTTGATTAGCCTGTTGTTTTGTTCTCAACTTGTTTTTGCTATGGAGGCACTCTTAGGTGGCTATTACATAACGTCAATTTCTTTCTCCCTCCTCCCCATTGTCTCGCTCTGCTGCCCCTCCTCCCCCCACCTTGTCTCGTTCTGCTGCCCCTCTCCCACACCCCCACCCTTTGACTCGCTCTAACCCCGCCTTGTTACGCTCTGCTGCCCCTCTCCCCCTCTTTGTCTCGCTCTGCTGCCCCTCTCCCCCCCTCTTTGTCTCGCTCTGCTGCCCCTCTCCCCCCTCTTTGTTTTGCTCTGCTGCCCCTCTCCCCCCTTTGTCTCGCTCTGCTGCCCCTCTCCCCCCTCTTTGTTACGCTCTGCTGCCCCTCTCCTCCCTCTTTGTCTTGCTCTGCTGCCCCTCTCCCCCTCTTTGTCTCACTCTGCTCTCCCCCTCCCTTTGTTTCGCTCTGCTGCCCCTCTCCCAACCCACCCTCTTTGTCACACTCTGCTCTCCCCCTCCCTCTGTTTCGCTCTGCTGCCCCTCTCCCCCTCTTTGTTTCGCTCTGATGCCCCTTTCCCCCTCTTTGTTTCGCTCTGCTGCCCCTCACCCCCTCTTTGTCTCTGCTGCTCCTCTCCCCCCTCTTTGTTTTGTCTCTGCTGCCCCTCCCCCCTCTTTGTTTGTCTCTGCTGCCCCTCTCCCCCTCTTTGTCTCTGCTGCCCTTCTCCCCCTCTTTGTCTCTGCTGACCCTCTCCCCCTCTTTGTCTCTGCTGCCCCTCTCCCCCTCTTTGTCTTGCTCTGCTCCCCCCCTCTCCCCCCTCTTTGTCTCTGCTGCCCTCTCCCCCTCTTTGTCTCTGCTGCCCCCTCTCTTTGTCTCCCCCTCTTTGTTTGTCTCTGCTGCCCCTCTCCCCCCCTCTTTGTCTCTGCTGCCCCTCTCCCCCCTCTTTGTCTCTGCTGCCCCTCCCCCCTCTTTGTTTGTCTCTGCTGCCCCCTCTCTTTGTCTCCCCCTCCCCCTCTTTGTCTCTGCTGCCCCCCCCTCTCTCCCCCCCTCTTTGTCTCTGCTGCCCCTCCCCGCTCTTTGTCTCGCTCTGCTGCCCCTCTCCCTCTCTTTGTCTCTGCTTCCCCTCTCCACCCTCTTTGTTTCGCTCTGCTGCCCCTCTCCCCCCTCTTTGTCTCTCTCTGCTGCCCCTCTCCCCCTCTTTGTCTCACTCTGCTCTCCCCCTCCCTGTTTCGCTCTGCTACCCCTCTCCCCCCCTCTTTGTCTTGCTCTGCTGCCCCTCTCCCTCTCTTTGTCTCTGCTTCCCCTCTCCACCCTCTTTGTTTCTCTGCTGCCCCTCTCCCCCTCTTTGTTCTCTCTGCTGCCCCTCTCCCCCCTCTTTGTCTCACTCTGCTCTCCCCCTCCCTTTGTTTCGCTCTGCTGCCCCTCTCCCAACCCACCCTCTTTGTCTCACTCTGCTCTCCCCCTCCCTTTGTCTCTCTCTGCTGCCCCTCTCCCAACCCACCCTCTTTGTCTCACTCTGCTCTCCCCCTCCCTTTGTTTTCTGCTGCCCTTCTCCCAACCCTCCCTCTTTGTCTCACTCTGCTCTCCCCCTCCCTTTGTTTCGCTCTGCTGCCCCTCTCCCAACCCACCCTCTTTGTCTCACTCTGCTCTCCCCCTCCCTTTGTCTCGCTCTGCTCTCCCTCTCCCCCTCTTTGTCTCACTCTGCTCTCCCCCTCCCTTTGTTTCGCTCTGCTGCCCCTCTCCCAACCCACCCTCTTTGTCTCACTCTGCTCTCCCCCTCCCTTTGTTTCGCTCTGCTGCCCTTCTCCCAACCCACTCTCTTTGTCTCACTCTGCTCTCCCCCTCCCTTTGTTTCGCTCTGCTGCCCCTCCCACCCCACTCTCTCTTTTTTTTATCACTCTAACATCTCTTCTCTCTATTTCTCTCCCGATCTTTCCTTCTCTCTTTCTCCCCTTCTCTAATTCTCTCTCTCTCTCGCTCTCTCTCTCTCCCTCCTCACTCCCTTGTCAGGTGTGGGGTAAGCAGCTGACCAGCAGCCAGCTGATTGAGAGGAAGGAGGAGAGGAGAGACCGTCTGTCCTACGAGGTGGACTTTGAGGACTTCATGATGCCTTTCAACCAGAACATCAGGCAGAAGGCCCAGGAACTGGGAGGCCTCGACAACTGACACAGACAGGGTGTCCCAAATGGAACCCTTTTCCTATTATATAGTGCACTACATTTGACCAGTGCCCATAGGGCACAAACATAGTGTTTGTCAGCATAGTGCAGTAAATGGGGAATAGGGTGCCATTTCAGATGCATGCAGAAAGAAACAAAAATAAACCATATGTCCAGTGAGTTTTGATTCAACGAGCAGTTTTTATAATGCCAGCATGCTATCATATTGTTACTGAAATACAGGTCACATGTGACATATTGTAGCATTGTAACATAATGATAGACACCATCGTTCTTAGTACATCACAGGAGGTTAGTGGCACCTTCATTGGGGAGAACGTGCTTGTGGTAATGACTGGAGCGCAATCAGTGGAATGGGATCAAATACATCAAACATGTGGTTTCATTCCATTCACTCTGTTCCAGACATTATTATGAGCCATCCTCCCCTCAGCAGCCTCCTGTGATGTTTTAATAAAAGTTCGTAGTAGTTGATAGTATAGGAGATGATAGGAGTTAATAGTATATGAGTTGATAGGAGTTGATAGTATAGGAGTTGATAGGAGTTAATAGTATAGGAGTTGATAGGAGTTAATAGTATAGGAGTTGATAGGAGTTAAGAGTATAGGAGTTGATAGGAGTTGATAGGAGTTAATAGTATATGAGTTGATAGGAGTTAATAGTATAGGAGTTGATAGGAGTTAATAGTATAGGAGTTGATAGGAGTTAAGAGTATAGGAGTTGATAGGTGTTAATAGTATATGAGTTGGTAGGAGTTAATAGTATAGGACTTGATAGGACTTGATAATATAGTAGTTGATAGGAGTTAATAGTATAGATAGGAGTTGATAGGAGTTAATAGTATAGGAGTTGATAGGAGTTAATAGTATAGGAGTTGATAGTATATGAGTTGGTAGGAGTAATAGTATAGTATAGGAGTTGATAGTATATCGGAGTTGATAGGAGCGAATAGTATAGTAGTTGCTAGTTGATAGTATAGGACTTGATAGTATATTAATAGTTATAGTATAGTATAGAGTTGATAGGAGTTAATAGTATAGTAGTTGATAGGAGCGAATAGTTAGTTGATAGGAGTTAATAGTATAGTTAATAGTAGTATAGATAGGAGTTGCTAGGAGTTAATAGTATAGGAGTTTATAGGAGCTAAGTTAGTATAGATAGTTGATAGTTGGAGACTTAATAGTATAGTAGTTGATAGGAGCTAACAGTATAGAAGTTGATAGGAGTTAATAGTATCAGAGTTGATAGGAGTTAATAGTATAGTAGTTGATAGGAGATAATAGTATAGGAGTTGATATTATAGGAGTTAATAGTATAGTAGTTGATAGGAGTTAATAGTATAGTAGTTGATAGGAGCTAATAGTATAGTAGTTGATAGGAGCTAATAGTATAGTAGTTGATAGGAGTTGATAGTATAGGACTTGATAGTATAGGAGTTGATAGTATATGAGTTAATAGTATAGGAGTTGATAGTATCGGAGTTGATAGGAATTAATAGTATAGGAGTTGATAGGAGTTAATAGTATAGTAGTTGATAGGAGCTAATAGTATAGTAGTTTATAGGAGCTAATAGTATAGGAGTTGATAGGAGTTGATAGTATCGGAGTAGTTAGGAGTTAGTGAAGTAGTTGATAGGAGTTGATAGTATAGGAGTTGATAGTATAGGAGTTGTTAGTATAGGAGTTGATAGTATAGGAGTTCATAGTTGATAGTATAGGAGTTGATAGGAGTTAATAGTATAGTAGTTGATAAGAGTTGATAGTATAGGACTTGATAGTAAAGTAGTTGATAGTATATGAGTTAATAGTATAGAAGTTGATAGTATCGGATTTGATAGGAGTTGATAGGAGTTAATAGTATAGGAGTTGATAGGAGTTAATAGTATAGTAGTTGATAGGAGCTAATAGTATAGGAGTTGATAGGAGTTGATAGTATAGGAGTTCATAGGAGTTGATAGTATCGGAGTAGTTAGGGGTTGATAGTATCGGACTTGATAGTGAAGTAGTTGATAGGAGTTGATAGTATATGAGTTAATAGCATAGGAGTTGATAGTATCGGAGTTGATAGGAATTAATAGTATAGGAGTTGATAGGAGTTGATAGTATAGGAGTTCATAGGAGTTGATAGTGTAGGAGTTCATAGGAGTTGATAGTATAGGAGTTGTTAGGGGTTGATAGTATAGGAGTTGATAGTATAGGAGTTGATAGGAGTTAATAGTATAGTAGTTGATAAGAGTTGATAGTATAGGACTTGATAGTAAAGTAGTTGATAGGAGTTGAGAGTATATGAGTTAATAGTATAGGAGTTGATAGTATCGGAGTTGATAGGAGTCGATATGAGTTAATAGTATAGGAGTTGATAGGAGTTAATAGTATAGTAGTTAATTATATAATAGTCGATAGGAATTAATAGTATTGTAGTTAATTATATAGGAGTTAATAGTATTGTAGTTTAGTATATAGTAGTTGATATGTTTTAATAGTATATGATTTGATAGGAGTTGATTAGGAGTTAGTGATATAGGAGTTAATAGTATAAGAGTTGATAGGAGTTGATTAGGACTTAGTGATATAGGAGTTAATAGTATAAGAGTTGATAGGAGTTAATAGTATAGTGGTTGATAGGAGTTAATAGTATAGTAGTTGATAGGAGTTAATAGTATAGTAGTTGATAGGAGCTAATTGTATAGTAGTTGATAGGAGTTGATAGTATAGGACTTGATAGTATAGGACTTGATAGTATATGAGTTAATAGTATAGGAGTTGATAGTATTGGAGTTGATAGGAATTAATAGTATAGGAGTTGATAGGAGTTAATAGTATAGTAGTTGATAGGAGTTAATTGTAGAGTAGTTGATAGGAGCTAATATTATAGTAGTTGGTAGGAGTTGATAGTATAGGACTTTATAGTATAGGAGTTGATAGTATATGAGTTAATAGTATAGGAGTTGATAGCATCGGAGTTGATAGGAATTAATAGTATAGGAGTTGATAGGAGTTAATAGTATAGGAGTAGTTAGGGGTTGATTGTATCAGACTTGATAGTGAAGTAGTTGATAGGAGTTGATAGTATATGAGTTAATAGCATAGGAGTTGATAGTATCGGAGTTGATAGGAATTAATAGTATAGGAGTTGATAGGAGTTGATAGTATAGGAGTTCATAGGAGTTGATAGTATAGGAGTTCATAGGAGTTGATAGTATAGGAGTTGTTAGGGGTTGATAGTATAGGAGTTGAAAGTATAGGAGTTGATAGGAGTTAATAGTATAGTAGTTGATAAGAGTTGATAGTATAGGACTTGATAGTAAAGTAGTTGATAGGAGTTGAGAGTATATGAGTTAATAGTATAGGAGTTGATAGTATCGGAGTTGATAAGAGTCGATATGAATTAATAGTATAGGAGTTGATAGGAGTTAATTATATAATAGTCGATAGGAATTAATAGTATTGTAGTTAATTATATAGGAGTTAATAGTATTGTAGTTTATTATATAGTAGATGATAGGTTTTAATAGTACATGATTTGATAGGAGTTGATTAGGATTTAGTGATATAGGAGTTAATAGTATAAGAGTTGATAGGAGTTAATAGTATAGTAGTTGATAGGAGTTAATAGTATAGTAGTTGATAGGAGCTAATAATATTGTAGTTGATAGGAGTTGATAGTATAGGACTTGATAGTATAGGAGTTGATAGTATATGAGTTAATAGTATAGGAGTTGATAGTATCGGAGTTGATAGGAATTAATAGTATCGGAGTTGATAGGAATTAATAGTATAGGAGTTGATAGGAGTTAATAGTATAGTAGTTGATAGGAGTTAATAGTATAGTAGTTGATAGGAGCTAATAGTATAGTAGTTGGTAGGAGTTGATAGTATATGAGTTAATAGTATAGGAGTTGATAGCATCGGAGTTGATAGGAATTAATAGTATAGGAGTTGATAGGAGTTAATAGTATAGTAGTTGATAGGAGCTAATAGTATAGTAGTTTATAGGAGTTGATAGTATATGAGTTAATAGTATAGAAGTTGATAGTATCGGAGTTGATAGGAATTAATAGTATAGGAGTTGATAGGAGTTAATAGTATAGTAGTTGATAGGAGTTAATAGTATAGTAGTTGATAGGAGCTAATAGTATAGGAGTTGATAGGAGTTGATAGTATAGGAGTTCATAGGAGTTGATAGTATAGGAGTTGTTAGGGGTTGATAGTATAGGAGTTGATAGGAGTTAATAGTATAGAAGTTGATAAGAGTTGATAGTATAGGACTTGATAGTAAAGTAGTTGATAAGAGTTGATAGTATATGAGTTAATAGTATAGGAGTTGATAGTATCGGAGTTGATAGGTGTTGATAGCTGTTTTATTCAGATATCCTGCAGATGAAAGCAAGAGGGTTTAATCGTTCCTATTCCTTTACAAGCCCTTCTTTATTGCATTTAGGTCACAGTAATTATGTGTGTATACCTGACACTGTAAATGTCCATAGTTTGTTTACATAGTAAACAGAAAGACTAACAAGCTAAATTAACACATCTCCAGGCCCGGGGTTCATTGGCAACATATCTACTTCCTCACCCCACCCTCATGTGCTTATACAACATGTCCCTCTCGCTGTGAGCACCACCTGTCATACACACACACACACACACACACACACACACACACACACACACACACACACACACACACACACACACACACAACACAAAACAACGGGAGCCAACTCTTCTCAGCGTGTGAAAGGGCACTGTTAGTAGGTAGACTACTCTTCCCATTGGAGCCTAATGTTGAGCTGGTTTGCTGTGAAACAACATGATGTGTTCACGGTTTGTACCTCTGGAGTCATTGTGTTGAATGGGTTTAAACCAGTAAAGGGATCTGAGAGAAAGAACGAGAGAAGATAGAGAGAGAGAACGAGAGAAGGGTAGAGTGAAACAGGCTGTTGAGGTGATAGACATGACTCTCAGATGGAGGGAGAGACACGGAGGGATGGAATGTGGGAGGGTGAGAAAGATGGGGAATGGATTTTTGAGGGTGAGACATTAAAGGAGGAGATATTCATGAGCAGGGAGATGGTTGGAGGGCTGAGAGAGAGGGAACTAGAATGAGGGTGCACTCTTAGAAAAAAGGGTTATTCGGCTGTCCCCAAAGGAGAACCCTTTTTGGTTCCAGGTAGAATCCTTTTTGGTTCCATGTAGAATCCTTTTTGGTTCCAGGTAGAATCCTTTTTGGTTCTATATAGAACCCTCTGTGGAAAAGGGGTCTACAACCCAAAAGGGTTCTATCTGGAACCAAAAAGGGTCTACATAGTACCAAAAATGGTTTTACAACAAGTTTTTTTACTAAGAGTGTAGTGGGGGAGGTCAGGGACCAGAGCGAGGGACTGGGTGAGGATGAGTGATACTGTAAGGGAATGGAACAGAGGAATAAGGAGAGATGGGTGGAGGTAACTGAGGGGTGGAGTTAGAGGGAGGGATTGAACAGAGGGACAGAGAGAATGGGGTGGAGGTAACGGAGGGGTGGAGTTAGAGAGAGGGATTGAACAGAGGGACAGAGAGAATGGGGTGGAGGTAACGGAGGGGTGGAGTTAGAGGGAGGGATTGAACAGAGGGACAGAGAGAATGAGGTGGAGGTAACGGAGGGGTGGAGTTAGAGGGACAGAGAGAATGAGGTGGAGGTAAAGGAGGGGTGGAGTTAGAGGGAGGGATTAAACAGAGGGACAGAGAGAATGAGGTGGAGGTAACGGAGGAGAGGAGTTAGAGGGAGGGATTGAACAGAGGGACAGAGAGAATGAGGTGGAGGTAACGGAGGGGTGGAGTTTGAGGGAGGGATTGAACAGAGGGACAGAGAGAATGAGGTGGAGGTAATGGAGGGGTGGAGTTAGAGGGAGGGATTAAACAGAGGGGCAGAGAGAATGAGGTGGAGGTAACGGAGGGGTGGAGGTAGAGGGACAGAGAGAATGGGGTGGAGGTAACGGAGGGGTGGAGTTAGAGGGACAGGCAGGAGGAGAGGATACTTACCATGCAGTAGGCCTACACAGTCACATACTGTAGGGGTGCGTACTGACGGCAGAGAAGTCAGGCGCAGGAGAGCAAAAACTGCGCAGTTTAATTAACAAAACCACCGTAAACAGAACAATAAATCAATGGGTGAGGAAAACCCGTTACACACCAGCATAACGTGCACAAGCACTACAATAAACAATACCGGACAAAACCCGTTACACATCGGCATAACGTGCACAAGAACTACAATAAACAATACCGGACAAAACCCGTTACACACCAGCATAACGTGCACAAGCACTACAATAAACAATACCGGACAAAACCCGTTACACACCAGCATAACGTGCACAAGCACTACAATAAACAATACCGGACAAAACCCGTTACACATCGGCATAACGTGCACAAGAACTACAATAAACAATCGGACAAAATAACGTGCACAAGCACTACAATAAACAATACCGGACAAAACCCGTTACACACCAGCATAACGTGCACAAGCACTACAATAAACAATACCGGACAAAACCCGTTACACATCGGCATAACGTGCACAAGCACTACAATAAACAATTCCGGACAAAACCCGTTACACATCGGCATAACGTGCACAAAAACTACAATAAACAATACCGGACAAAACCCGTTACACACCAGCATAACGTGCACAAGCACTACAATAAACAATACCGGACAAAACCCGTTACACATCGGCATAACGTGCACAAGCACTACAATAAACAATACCAGACAAAACCCATTACACACCAGCATAGCGTGCACAAGCACTACAATAAACAATACCGGACAAAACCTGTTACACACCAGCATAGCGTGCACAAGCACTGCAATAAACAATACCGGACAAAACCCGTTACACATCGGCATAACGTGCACAAGCACTACAATAAACAATACCGGACAAAACCCGTTACACATCAGCATAACGTGCACAAGCACTACAATAAACAATACCGGACAAAACCCGTTACACATCGGCATAACGTGCACAAGCACTACAATAAACAATACCAGACAAAACCCGTTACACATCGGCATAACGTGCACAAGCACTACAATAAACAATACCGGACAAAACCTGTTACACACCAGCATAGCGTGCACAAGCACTGCAATAAACAATACCGGACAAAACCCGTTACACATCGGCATAACGTGCACAAGCACTACAATAAACAATACCAGACAAAACCCGTTACACATCGGCATAACGTGCACAAGCACTACAATAAACAATACCAGACAAAACCCGTTACACATCGGCATAACGTGCACAAGAACTACAATAAACAATACCGGACAAAACCCGTTACACACCAGCATAACGTGCACAAGCACTACAATAAACAATACCGGACAAAACCCGTTACACATCGGCATAACGTGCACAAGCACTACAATAAACAATACCGGACAAAATCCGTTACACATCGGCATAACGTGCACAAGCACTACAATAAACAATACCGGACAAAACCCGTTACACATCGGCATAACGTGCACAAGCACTACAATAAACAATACCGGACAAAATCCGTTACACATCGGCATAACGTGCACAAGCACTACAATAAACAATTCCGGACAAGGACATGGGGGGAACAGAGGGTTAAATACACAACATGTAATGATGGAATTGAAACCATGTGTGTGGGAAGACAAGACAAAACAAATGGAAAATGGAAAGGTGGATCGGCGATGGCTAGAAGACCGGTGACGTCGACCCGCCGAACGCCGCCCGAACAAGGAGAGGGACCGACTTCGGCGGAAGTCGAGACACATACACTGCAATATATGATGATCTTACCAAGATTAAAATCAAATCAAATGTATTTGTCATATGTGCCAAATACAACAGGTGTAGAAATACCTTATCGTGAAATTCCTACTTACAAGCCATTAACCAACAATGCAGTTTTAAGAAAATAGAGTTAAGAAAATATTTACTAAATAAACAAACGTTTTTAACTGAGGCTATATACAGGGGGTACCGGTACCGAGTCAATATTCAGGGGTACAAGTTAGTCTAGGTAATTTGTACATGTCGGTAGGGATGAAGTGACTATGCATAGAAGATAAACAGCGAGTAGCAGCAATGTAAAACAGGGGGTCCATGCAAATAGTCTGGGTGGCCATTTTATTAATTGTTATGCAGTCTTATGGCTTGGGGGTGGAAGCTGTTAATTTTAAGGAGCCTTTTGGCAGTGGTGTAAATTACTTAGGTAAAAATACTTTACCCTGCTACAATATGTAATTTTGGGGGGTATTTGTACTTTGCTATTAATATTTTTGACAACTATTACTCAACTACATTCCTAATGAAAATATTGTACTTTTTACTCCATACATTTTCCCTGATACTCAAAAGTACTCGTTCCATTTCAGATGCTTAGCAGGACAGGAAAATGGTCAAATTAACACACATCAAGAGAAAATCCCTGGTGCCTCTGATCTGACAGACTCACTAAACACAAATCCTTTGTTTTTAAATGATGTCTGAGTGTTGGTGTGACCCTGGCTATCCGTACATTTAAAAAAACAAGAAAATTGTGCTGTCTAGTTTGCTTAATATAAGGACTGTGAAATTATTTAGAATTTTACTTTTGATACTCAAGTATATTTTAGCAATTACATTTGATACGTATATAAAACCAAATATTATTATTTTTTACATTTTTGCTCAATTTAAATTTTACTGGGTGACTTTCACTTTTACTTGAGTCATTTTCTATTAAGGCATCTTTACTTTTACTCAAGTTTGACAACTGGGTATTTTTCCATCACTGCCATTTGGACCTAGACTTGGCACTCCGGTACCACTTGCAATGCGGTAGCAGAGAGAAAAGTCTATCACTTGGGTGACTGCAGTCTTTGACAATTATTTGGGCCTTCCTCTGACACCGCCTGGTGTATAGGTCCTAGATGGCAGGAGGCAGCTGTACACACTACCCTCTGACACCGCCTGGTGTATAGGTCCTGGATGGCAGGAGGCAGCTGTACACACTACCCTCTGACACCGCCTGGTGTATAGGTCCTGGATGGCAGGAGGCAGCTGTACACACTACCCTCTGACACCGCCTGGTGTATAGGTCCTGGATGGCAGGAGGCAGCTGTACACACTACCCTCTGCCTGGTGTATAGGTCCTGGATGGCAGGAGGCAGCTGTACACACTACCCTCTGTAGCGCCTTAAGGTTGGATGCCAAGCAGTCGTCATAACAGGCGGTGATGCAGTTGGTCAATTTCTTCAACAAATGATCAGGTCTATATAATTATCAAACATACATTAGTAATGGAAAGGAAACACAGACTCTTTGTTTAAGTATTAAAATACTCCTTTAGCAAAACAATTGTAGGCAGAAGTTGGTACAGAGTACAGTATAACAGTATATGACAGTTCTCCCCAAGTTCTGCAAAATGTCTAAGACATCCTGTAACTCATACAGTCTCTCCCAGTCGTCCGTGCGTGAGTTTTCATGGCAACAACATTTTAATACATCTGACCTCCCCCTGACAGCAGTAACCATCTTATCAGTAATTAAAAGTTCAGAAATGGGTTTGACCGAAACTTGACCTTTCATCACAAGTATAGGGTCATCACAAGGTGAACGAAACCATCTTCCGACAGCTGGTTAGTTTCATCAGGTCTTTGGCAGCCTTGTGTTCTCACAAAACCAGATAACCACAGTAGGATCCAGACAGGAGGAGTCTGAATGTAGATGCCTTCTGATAGTGTCTGAAGGTCAGAACACTCAGAAACAGGTTTTAACACACAGAGAGGTCTCCTGAAGAGGAGATCTTACAGTTCATCATAATGTATTAACCCTTTAAAAGGTATGAGGCCTTGGTTCAACCCTCTTCAATGCAACTCGTCAGGATGCTCTCGATGGTGCAGCTGTAGAACTTTTTGAGGATCTGGGGACCCATGCCAAATCTTTTCAGTCTCCTGAGGGATTAAAGGCGTTGTTGTGCCCTCTTCACAACTTTCTTGGTGTGTATGGACCATGATAGTTTGTTGTTGATGTGCACACCACGGAACCTGAAACTCTCGACCCGCTCCACTACAGCCCCTTCCATGCGAATGGGGGCATGTTCGGCCCTCCTTTTTCTGAAGTACACGTTCATCTCCATTGTCTTGCTCACATTGAGGGAGAGGTTGATGTCCAGGCACCACACTGCCAGGTCTCTGACCTCCTCCCTATAGGCTGTTTCATCGTTGTCGGTAATCAGACCTACCACCGTTGTGTTGTCAGCAAACTTAATGATGGTGTTGAAGTCGTGCTTGGCCATGCAGTCCTGTGTGAGCAGGGAGTGCAGGAGGGACTAAGCACGCACCCCTGTGGGGCCCTTGTGTTGAGGATCAGCGTGGCAGATATGTTGTTACCTACCCTTACCACCTGGGGGCAGCCCGTCAGGAAGTCCAGGATCCAGTTGCAGAGGGAGGAGTTTATTCCCAGGGTCCTTAGCTTAGTGATGATATGTGGATCTGTTGTGGTGATATGCGAATTGGAGTGGGTCTAGGGTTTCTGGGATTATGGTGTTGATGTGACTCACGACCAGCCTTTCAAAGCACTTTGCTCTAGAGTGCTACGGGGCGGTAGTCATTTAGGCAGGTTACCTTCGCTTTCTTGGGCACAGGGACTATGGTGGTCTGCTTGAAACATGTAGGTATTACAGACTCAGTCAGGAAAAGGTTGAAAATGTCAGTGAAGACACTTGCCAGTTGGTCTGCGCATGCTTTGAGTACACGTCCCGGTAATCCGTCTGGCATCGCGGCCTTGTGAATATTGACCTGTTTAAAGGTATTGCTCTAATTGGCTCCTGCGAGCGTGATCACACAGTTGTCCAGTTTCCACCTCATTTTGTGGGCAGTGAGCACATAGCCTGTCTTCTCTTGAGAGCCATGTCTCCCTACGGCGGCCTTTCTCAATAGCAAGGCTTTGCTCACTGTGTCTGTACATAGTCAAAGCTTTCCTTACGTTTGGGTCAGTCAGAGTGCTCAGGTATTCTGCCACTGTGTACTCTCTGTTTAGAGCCAAATAGCATTCTAGTTTGCTCTGTTTTGTTGTTAATTCTTTCCAGTGTATCAAGTAATTATAATTTTGTTTTCTCTGTGCGGTCTGTTCGTGAACAGAACCCAAAAACCAGTTTGATGAGGGGTCTCTTCTCAAGGTTCATTTCTCTGTAGGTCATGGCTTTGTTATGGAAGGCTTTGGAATTGCTTCCTTTTAGGTGGTTGTAGAATTTAACAATTATTTTCTAGATTTTGATCATTTGCGGGTATCGTCCTAATTCTGCTCTGCATTATTTGGTGTTCTACGGTACACAAGTAGGACATATTTGCGGAATTCTGCGTGCAGATTCTCAATTTGGTGTTTGTCCCATTTTGTGAATTGTTGGTTGGTGAGCGGACCTCAGACCTCACAACCATAAAGGGCAATGGGCTCTATAACGGATTCAAGTATTTTTAGCCAGATCCTAATCGGTATGTCGAATTTGATCTTCCTTTTGATGGCATCAAAGGCCCTTCTTGCCTTGTCTCTCAGATCGTTCACAGCTTTGTGGAAGTTATCTGTGGTGCTGATGTTAAGGCCGAGGTATGTATAGTTTTTTTGTGTGCTCTAGGGCAACAGTGTCTAGATGGAATTTGTATTTGTGGTCCTGGCAACCGGTCTAACAGAATCTGTGCAGAATATCTAGGTGCTGCTGTAGGTCCTCCTTGGTTGGGGACAGAAGCACCAGATCATCAGCAAACAGTAGACATTTGACTTCAGATTCTAGTAGGGGTGAGGCCGGGTGCAGCAGACTGCTCTAGTACCCTTGCCAATTTGTTGATATACATGTTGAAGAGGGTTAAGCTGCTCCCTGTCTCACCACACGGCCCTGTGGAAAAAAATGTGTGGTTTTTTTGCCAATTTTAACCGCACACTTGTTGTTTGTGTACATGGATTTTATAATGTCATATGTTTTTCCCCCAACACCACTTTCCATCAATTGTTATAGCAAATCCTCATGCTAAATCGAGTCAAAAGCTTTTTTGATGGTCAACAAAGCATGAGAATACTTTGTTTTGATTTGTTTGTTTGTGAATTGGGTGAATATGTGGTCTGTTGTATTGTAAAAAGATCATTGGAAATGTGCTCAGTACATTGTTTTTCCTGTGTAAATGTACAAGTCTGCTGTTAATGATAAAGTAGAGGATTTTCCCAAGGTTGCTGTTGACGCATATCCCATGGTAGTTATTGGCGTCAAATGTGTCTCCACTTATGTGGATTGGGGTTTGGGGTTATCAGTTCTTGGTTCCAAATATTGGGGAAGATGTCAGAGCTGAGGATGATGTTAAAGTATAGACAATTCTAGTCTGCATATTTTGTGGTCTGTATATTTGTAGTGTGTATAATTTATCATTTCATGTAGGATACCATCAACACCACATGCCTTGTTGGGTTGGGGAATTTTCATTTTGTCCTGTAGTTCATTCAATGTAATTGGAGAATCCTGTGGATTCTGGTAGTCTTTAATAGATGATTCTTAATTGATCATGTGAATGTTTTTGCTGTTTGATCTTTGTTATAGAGACAAAAATATTGGAGAAGTGGTTTGTCCATACATCTCCATTTTGGATAGATAACTCTTCGTGTTCTTGTTTGTTTAGTGTTTTCCAATTTTCCCAGAAGTGGTTAGATTCTATCTACTCTTCAATTACATTCAGCTGATTTCTGACGTGCTGTTCCTTCTTTTTCCGTAGTGTATTTGTGTATTGTTTTAGTGATTCACCATAGTGAAGGTGTAGACTCTGGGTTTTCTGGGTCTCTATGTTTTTGGTTGGAAAGGGTATAGTGTATTTGTGTATTGTTTTAGTTATTCACCATAGTGAAGGTGTAGACTCTGGGTTTTCTGGGTCTCTATGTTTTTGGTTGGAAAGGGTATAGTGTATTTGTGTATTGTTTTAGTTATTCACCATAGTGAAGGTGTAGACTCTGGGCTTTCTGGGTTTCTATGTTTTTGGTTGGAAAGGGTATAGTGTATTTGTGTATTGTTTTAGTTATTCACCATAGTGAAGGTGTAGACTCTGGGTTTTCTGGGTCTCTATGTTTTTGGTTGGAAAGGGTATAGTGTATTTGTGTATTGTTTTAGTTATTCACCATAGTGAAGGTGTAGACTCTGTGTTTTCCGGGTCTCTATGTTTTTGGTTGGAAAGGGTATAGTGTATTTGTGTATTGTTTTAGTGATTCACCATAGTGAAGGTGTAGACTCTGGGTTTTCTGGGTCTCTATGTTTTTGGTTGGAAAGGGTATAGTGTATTGTTTTAGTGATTCACCATAGTGAAGGTGTAGACTCTGGGTTTTCTGGGTCTCTATGTGTTTGGTTGGAAAGGGCATAGTGTATTTGTGTATTGTTTTAGTGATTCACCATAGTGAAGGTGTAGACTCTGGGTTTTTGGTTGGAAAGGGTTTTTCTTAATTATTTTCTTAGGTATTTGGATGCTTCATCAAACCATTTGTCATTGTCCTTCATTTTCTTAGGTTGTTTCTTGAAATGTTTAGATTTGATAGAGAAGCTGAGAGGTCAAATACACTGTTTAGGTTTTCTATTGCCAAGTTTACACCTTCACTATTACAGTGTAATTTATTGTCCAGGAAGTTGTCTAAAAGGGATTGAATTTGTTGTTATCTATTAATTTTTTGGGGTAGGTTTCTATACTACATTCCTTCCATCTATAGCATTTCTCAATATTGTGCAGTTCCTTTGACTTTGATTCCTCATGATTTGAGTTTTGCTCTGTTCAGGTAGACTGTGATTTTGCTGTGATCTGATAGAGGTGTTAGGAGGACTGACTGAACGCTCTGAGAGACTCTGGATTGAGGTCAGTGATAAAGTAATCTACAGTACTACTGCCAAGGGATGAGCTGTAGGTGTACCTACCATAGGAGTCTCCTCAAAGCATACCATTTACTATCTGCAGACTCAGCGTGTGACAGAGATGTAGGAGTTGTGAACTGTTTTTGTTGATTGTTTTGTCATAGTTGTGTCTAGGGGGGCATATTTGGGAGGGAAAACTGTCATCGTTCAAGTATGGGGATTTTATTGGGGGGATATAGGTAGCACACATGAGGACATTTTTCTCTGTTGAGATAATTTCCTTATTAATTTATTTCTCTTTCTCTCGCTCACTCGTCTTTCCATCCCCCATCTTTCTCTTTCTCGCTACACTCTCTTTGTCCACCCACTCTCTTCACACTGAAACCCCCCTTGGGATGTGATGTATTTATCTGTCTCTGCTCATGTTGCCAGTGTGTTGGTGTTCTTAATGTATGGACATGTCGCTATGTAATAACTGCATGAATTAGTATGTTACTGTCTTATACAATAACGATTATGTATTACCTAACCTACATACTGTAGATCAGAGACAGCACTATGAATGTGGTTAAGGTTGGCCCTATCAATAATCTGACACTATAGAATGACAATCTGAGTGTATTCTACATTAGAAACAGAGTGAATTCTCCATTCTACATTAGAATCGGAGTGAATTCTACATTCTACATTCGAATCTGAGTGGATTCTACATTCTACATTAGAATCTGAGAGAATTCTACATTCTACATTAGAATCTGAGTGAATTCTACATTCCACATTAGAATCTGAGTGGATTCCACATTAGCATCTGAATGGATTCTACATTAGAATCTGAGTGGACTCTACATTCTACATTAGAATGTGAGTGAATTCTACATTAGAATCTGAGGGAATTATCCATTCTACATTACAATCTGAGGGAATTCTGCAGTCTACATTAGAATCTGTGGGAATTCTACATTCTACATTAGAATCTGAGGGAATTCTAACTAGATTTCTAAATTCTAAGTGTGTGTGTGTGTGTGTGTGTGTGTGTGTGTGTGTGTGTGTGTGTTTGTGTGTGTGTGTTCCAAGTGGAGGAGTAGGAGTACCTCTCTGTTACTGTGTATCACCCCAGGGTATAGATGTGCTGGGATTTCACAAGCAATATACTGTATATTTGACCATTGGCCGCATGGAAAATCGTATAGCTGTATAGATTGCATTTAGGTTAAGTGTATTGTCTGATTGACACATTTGTTTGAAATGTAAATTCTATTATGCTAGCGTCAGTAGCCATTACTGACAACAACCTATAATTGTGATTGTAACACAAATGCTAATTAATATTCCACCATTTTTCAGTTGCAGATGACTGCTTCCTCCAGCTCTTTTGTTTCTAGATTAGGATTGGTTCACCAGCCACATGACGCTGCAGTCTAACAGGGTGGAGGTTTATACACTACAGTCCTCCAGTCTAACAGGGTGGAGGTTTATACACTACAGCCCTCCAGTCTAACAGGGTGGAGGTTTATACACTACAGCCCTCCAGTCTAACAGGGTGGAGGTTTATACACTACATCCCTCCAGTCTAACAGGGTGGAGGTTTATACACTACAGCCCTCCAGTCTAACAGGGTGGAGGTTTATACACTACAGTCCTCCAGTCTAACAGGGTTGAGGTTTATACACTACAGTCCTCCAGTCTAACCGGGTGGAGGTTTATACACTACAGTCCTCCAGTCTAACAGGGTGGAGGTTTATACACTACAGTCCTCCAGTCTAACCGGGTGGAGGTTTATACACTACAGCCCTCCAGTCTAACAGGGTGGAGGTTTATACACTACAGCCCTCCAGTCTAGTGAATTAAGAATAAAGAAACTGCTCTATAGCATGCAGAGCCTCTCTGAATACACAGTGACACTCAATACATCAGGGAGCAATTAGACTGCGTTTAGACATCCGGACCAATTCTGATCTTGCTTTTCTCCATCAATTGGTCTTTTGGCCAATCAGATCAGCTCAGAAAAAGATCTGATGGGATTGGTCAAAAGACCAAATAGTCGGGGAAAAGATCAGAAGTGGGTTGGCTGTCTGAATGTAGCCTTAGTCTCATACCAAACCAATGGCAGCGGCAGACTCTCTTCCTGAAATCAGTGGGCCTCTGCTTTCTCCATTACGCTCCTAATGAACCAGGTCCTGCATGTACTGGGTCATGTGTTGTATAGTATATCACTTAGAATAGCTCTATAGGGGATGTTATGGTCTCATTAAGACGAAGGTAACTCTCACATAGACTGCAAACAGATCAGCACCTCAGCCATCCATTCTAATGCATACATGACATGCTCTATCGTGGTCAGATAGTATTGTTGTAAAGGAGAATGTGTTCTCAATGACTTAGCTTATTTAAATAAAGGAAACTAAAAGGTTTA
The DNA here is from genome assembly GCF_036934945.1 of Oncorhynchus masou masou. NCBI lineage: Eukaryota > Metazoa > Chordata > Actinopteri > Salmoniformes > Salmonidae > Oncorhynchus > Oncorhynchus masou. Next base: position 51,668,393 of record NC_088232.1, read on the forward strand.
TTGGCCCCAGCTAGCGGATATTAAGTAGGTTTCTAATTGGCTCGTATTTACAAGGCACGTCACATGTCTATTAGAGACAACATAAATGTGACATAGCAGCTTAATATTTATTGTACATTCACTGCTTGGTTAAACCCTTAGAACGATAGGGCTCTGGACAAAAGTAGTGCACTATGTAGGGAATAAGGTGGCACTTGGTACAGAGCCCTGGACTGTGTTTGTGATCTATGCTTTAGTATGTGTTCAGCAATGCACTGTGGAATCATCACAGAGAAACGCCTTGCCTCCAGTACCTAATACTGCTTGTAAAATCATGACAATCCACCATTGACTCAGGTGTCCGTGATCAATAAATAACTGTTATTGTTGGAACATCAGAGGCATCAATGGAACACATATACAGCAATCAATAGAATGTGCTTTCCCCGATCCAGACAGAGTAATGAGAACCAGGCTTGAGAAGATATGAGACATTTCATTTTGGATAAGGTATTCGGTTCAGGTGAAATGGCAAGGCATTTTAAATCTTTCATCTAGCTCTATGACATGCATGGATTAGTCCACTGTAATACATGTGTCTCTGACTCAACCATGCAGAATCAGTATTCTGAACACTCGCCTGGTTCTAAACACAAATGCACATGCACTGGTGCAACTATGATATCCTATGAGGTTTATACGGCAGCTAGAGGAGAATACTGTCATTAGAATGTACGTTTTGACACTTTTCTCACACTCAAAGCTCTCTTGTAATTGGTGGAACTCATCCCCCAACCAATAGCATCCACCTCCACCGCACATACAGATGAGACAATGACTGAGTCCATCAGGATATATGAGCTAAATTGAAAACTTCGTTCAGATCAGACAGATAACCTGTGTGTACCTCTGAGTGAAGGATGTTCAGATCAGAAGGATAACCTGTGTGTACCTCTGAGTGAAGGTCATAGAACATAGCTACTGTATTAGTAATCAGTGGGTCACCCAGGATCACTAGGTAAACAGGCAGACGTGTTTGTTTATGTAGATAGGACACCAGCAAACACTGAAACACAGACTATGTATCACTGCCATGTGTCTACTCAGCCATGTCACATTGTTTCTCTCTGTTGTAGAAACACCCTGACACACTCTACGACTCTCACTCGGCTAAAAAAAACACACTCTTAACCACTCAGACCGCCACTGAAATGCATACAGTACTTGTGTACACACACACACACACACACACATACACACACACCACGTCTGCTCGTCACACTCCGGTACCCTCGTCCCTTGCCCTCCTCCCCAGGCTACCGTTCCCTCGCTCCCTTTCTCTCTCTAGATAAACCTGGTCTATCCAGTGGTGACAGACTCATGACTTTCTCTCCTAGATAACCCTGCTCTATCCAATGGTGACAGACTCACAGCACAGATAAGGAGCCTAAATCAATCAAATTACAGAAAACACATCTCACAACACACTGGTTGCCACATATAAAGGTCATGGCTAGATGGAACACAGCTTATGTCAAATTGACATCAGAAGTAGATTTTTTATTTTTATTTTCATATTTTAGCTATTCCTAACCCCAACCCTTTTCCTAATATTAACCTAATACTCCTAACCTGTTACGTGAATTATCCAAACCTGCTGCGTAAGTTCTCCTAACCTGCTATGAAAAGTCCATTCTGGTCAATTCTGACACAAGCTGTAAACTATTTAGTCAAAACCCTGAGAACCACATGATCTAAACTACTCAAAAACTGGACGGTCAGAAAAGATAACATGAACAGATAAAGTAAGATCATAAAAGATTGAGAGAAAAAGAGATCCACAGATGGAGAGGGGGAGAGAGAGAGATCCACAGATGGAGAGGGGGAGAGAGAGAGATCCACAGATGGAGAGGGGGAGAGAGAGAGATCCACAGATGGAGCGGGAGAGAGAGGGAGGGGGGAGATCCACACATAGAGAGAGAGGGGGGAGAGAGAGGGGGAGAGATCCACAGAGAGAGAGAGAGAGATCCACAGATAGAGAGAGAGAGATCCACAGATAGAGAGAGAGAGATCCACAGATAGAGAGAGAGAGATCCACAGATAGAGAGAGAGAGAGATCCACAGATAGAGTGGGGGGGAGGGAGATCCACAGAGAGATAGAGAGAGAGCACAGTGGATTTTTCAGTATTTTCTTTAAAAAAGATAGATTTAGAGTTAGATAAACTTGGATATTTTGTCAGGAACATACAGTGCCTTGCGAAAGTATTTGGCCCCCTTGAACTTTGCGACCTTTTGCCACATTTCAGGCATCAAACATAAAGATATAAAACTGTATTTTTTTGTGAAGAATCAACAACAAGTGGGACACACATTTATTGGATATTGCAAACTTTTTTAACATATCAAAAACTGAAAAATTGGGCGTGCAAAATTATTCAGCCCCCTTAAGTTAATACTTTGTAGCACCACCTTTTGCTGTGATTACAGCTGTAAGTCGCTTGGGGTATGTCTCTATCAGTTTTGCACATCGAGAGACTGACATTTTTCCCATTCCTCCTTGCAAAACAGCTCGAGCTCAGTGAGGTTGGATGGAGAGCATTTGTGAACAGCAGTTTTCAGTTCTTTCCACAGATTCTCGATTGGATTCAGGTCTGGACTTTGAATTGGCCATTTTAACACCTGGATATGTTTATTTTTGAACCATTCCATTGTAGATTTTGCTTTATGTTTTGGATCATTGTCTTGTTGGAAGACAAATCTCCGTCCCAGTCTCAGGTCTTTTGCAGACTCCATCAGGTTTTCTTCCAGAATGGTCCTGTATTTGGCTCCATCCATCTTCCCATCAATTTTAACCATCTTCCCTGTCCCTGCTGAAGAAAAGCAGGCCCAAACCATGATGCTGCCACCACCATGTTTGACAGTGGGTATGGTGTGTTCAGGGTGATGAGCTGTGTTGCTTTTACGCCAAACAAAACATTTTGCATTGTTGCCAAAAAGTTCAATTTTGGTTTCATCTGACCAGAGCACCTTCTTCCACATGTTTGGTGTGTCTCCCAGGTGGCTTGTGGCAAACTTTAAACGACACTTTTTATGAATATCTTTAAGAAATGGCTTTCTTCTTGCCACTCTTCCATAAAGGCCAGATTTGTGCAATATACGACTGATTGTTGTCCTATGGACAGAGTCTCCCACCTCAGCTGTAGATCTCTGCAGTTCATCCAGAGTGATCATGGGCCTCTTGGCTGCATCTCTGATCAGTCTTCTCCTTGTATGAGCTGAAAGTTTAGAGGGACGGCCAGGTCTTGGTAGATTTGCAGTGGTCTGATACTCCTTCCATTTCAATATTATCACTTGCACAGTGCTCCTTGGGATGTTTAAAGCTTGGGAAATATTTTTGTATCCACATCCAGCTTTAAACTTCTTCACAACACACCTGCCTGGTGTGTTCCTTGTTCTTCATGATGCTCTCTGCGCTTTTAACGGACCTCTGAGACTATCACAGTGCAGGTGCATTTATACGGAGACTTTACACACAGGTGGATTGTATTTATCATCATTAGTCATTTAGGTCAACATTGGATCATTCAGAGATCCTCACTGAACTTCTGGAGAGAGTTTGCTGCACTGAAAGTAAAGGGGCTGAATAATTTTGCACGCCCAATTTTTCAGTTTTTGATTTGTTAAAAAAGTTTGAAATATCCAATAAATGTCGTTCCACTTCATGATTGTGTCCCACTTGTTGTTGATTCTTCACAAAAAAATACAGTTTTATATCTTTATGTTTGAAGCCTGAAATGTGGCAAAAGGTCGCAAAGTTCAAGGGGGCCGAATACTTTCGCAAGGCACTGTATATGGGATGCTACCCTCTACAACATAACCTTCACTCCAAATCAAAACTCAAAACCTACAACCTGATTTTGAACCGAATTACGGAATCACCTGGAAGGCTTACAACTACCAAAGATTATTATTCCAAAGCTATACAGCAAATGCTCTGGAAAACAACAGAAACCTGAAAACACCATCCAACCTAAAACTGAGTGAGTAATGTTTAGTCTGAAGCTATATTTCATTTCCAAAAGCCAAGAAGAAAAATATATTACTTTATAAGGACTGAATGCTAAATTAATGCTGCCAAGCTTGATACATCTTCAATTAGCACTGACGTGTCAAGTGAGAGGTGTCAAAGCCCATTAGCCCAACAATGGCAGGAGAGTGGAGCAGTCTACTCCAACCAAATGAAGAGGCCTTAGAAGCTGCCTCCCGCTGTTCAGAGGTAATTAAAATACAGTACCCTGTGTATGTAAAGAATGATAAGGCAAGAAAATATCACAAAATGAAGCT